>NW_027269299.1:4575000-4670000 GCF_023055355.1 Agelaius tricolor | reverse complement strand
ATGTGTTCATGCAGGATGGGCTCTCGTCTTCCCTGAGGGCTTGAAGAGCTGGAAGAGAGAGGAACAGAGCCACGGTCAGAAGGCAAATGGAGGGAATCCAAGGAAAGCCTCCTGCCAGGGCCATGCCAGCCGGCTCTCACCATGGCCAGGAGGGAGCGGGAGACAATGGCTTCGGGCGGAAGGTGCTGGCCATGGATCCGCCACGTGTCCCCGAAAGGTCTCCAGGCTGTGCCCCCACTGCCCCTGGTGCGCACAGGGAGCAGAGCCCTGGGCAGCCCGGTGATGGATTGTAGCTGCGGGGCTGGGATTTGTAGCTGCTCCCCTGTAGTAAACCCCATAGATTTAGGAAAAGCACCATGGAGGATATGAACAATAGGAATGCTGAAACAGCAAAAGAAAATTCCTGTTTTCCTGTCCTCCACCCCAAACCAATCTCTGTAACCCTATAAGGCAATGTCATGTTAACCCCTTACCCATTGGTCAAGCTTGGATCCTTTCCAACCCTATAAAAGAAGCATACTGTACCCCATTAGGGGAGAAAGAAGAAGAGCAGAGACCCTTCACGGACCTCCCCAAACAAAGCCATCTCCATGGAACAGCCTGCGCCTTCTCCTTCTCCTCTCTCTCCATCTGCTGCAGCCTCAAGCCCGGGGCACCACTACCTAGCAAGCAGAGCTGAAATCCTGAGAGCTTGCAATCACTGTAGAGCTGATAATCACCATGCTTGCTAGATGGCAGCCCCGCGGCGTTGGCATGAGCGAGCCAGCTTCGGGCACCCGGTCCCTACCCAGGGACTGAGCTCCTGAGCCCTAGTGCTCTGCTTTATGATAACGCCATTAAGAGGCTTTATTAAAGTGGCGGCCCAACTACTTCGGACCCCCCAGAGGCGATATCCGTCGGTTGAGCAACGAAACCCCCCCGGGGTTTTCTGTGATTGCCTGTTTGGGAAGCCGCTCCTTCTGTGAAGGGACTTTTCATTTTAGAAAATCCTTTCCCCAGGAGGGTCTGTTCGACACTCAAAACTTACATCTGAACGACAGAAAGTTCTGAGAAGAACTGACGCAGCAGACCCCTTCCACAGATCTTGGACCCCAGGGACTGTACGTATTAGCTAATATTGCGTGCATAACTTCGGGGCTCCAAAACTTTTTTTCCTTTTTTTTTCCTTTTTTTTTCATGTTTTTTCTGCTGGAAGGGCTAACCATTAACATGGGTACAATTTTTAGTACATTAAAACTAAGTAAAACCGAGAGAGAGATATATTTGACTATTTTAGAAATCTTATCTGCTAACAACTTCTCCTTTTCTAAAGGCAAGCTCTCAAAAACTAACCTTAAAAAATTTGTAACTTGGATTATTTCGCAATACCCTGATACTGATAAGAAAGCAGTCATTGAAAATTCGTTTTGGGATATGATTGGGAACACAATATATATCTCCCAAACAAACCAGGATTTCTCTGTAACTATTTGCCTTTATTCCATATAATAACTAAAACCGTTGAAAGATTTAACAGAGAAAAGATTTTGTAGTCGGTAACAGACACTTCCTCTTCAAATACTAACAAGATTGATAAGGACTCAGAGGAATGTCACTTGCATATCTTACACCACCCCTTCGTTCCTAAAGTCCCCCTCGCCTCCGTTACTCCTAAAGCAGAGGTTACGCTGCCCACCACAGTTCCCCCTCCCACATTCTCCACCCCTGCGGGACCTGCGCTGCCCAACTCCGCGGATCCTCTCTTATCTGTAATTCCACACATCCCCCCTACCCCCAGCTCGGCTTCCTCCTTGCCTCCGGTCCCGGGGGTCCCTTTTCCTGCCTCTGCCGCCCCCTGCACCCCTGCGTCGGCTCTGCCCCCCTCCGCTGCGGCCCCCCCACCCCCGCGCTGGTGTCCCCCACCATCCCTCCCGCCGCGGCACCCCCCGCCCCCGCTCCCCCTGCCCCGGCTCTGACCGGCCTGGCCCCTCCCGAGGGCTCCCCGAGCCTCACCCCCGCCGCTCCCAAGCCCGGGTCCATCCCCGCCCACTCCCCCTGCTCCCTGCCTGCCACAGCAGGGACACCTCACACAAGCACAGTCCCACCACACCACCCCGTAACTGCGGCACCCCAGACTGGTACCACTGCCTGCTCACCCCCACTCCCCCCATGCCCGCACCCCCACCCCGCCCAGCCCCCCTGCCCCCACCACGCATGCCCCCAACCCCCCACCAACCCTCAATGCCACCCCAATGGAATCCCAGACACCTCCCACGGTGCTACCCCCCCCACCCTGTCCTGTGCGTGCTGTGCTGCCATCCCAGCTCCATTGGCACCTCCCCCTACCCAGGTCATGACATGTCTCCCCCCCAGCCATTGAAACCTTTGAAAAACGCTTCTAAACGAAAAAAGCATAAGTCACGGATAGCAACCCCCCCTCAGTCCTCCTCAGAGGACCAGAGCTCTTGCAGTGAATCTGATTCTGATACGATCCACACGGATCCATGGGCTCTTATTAAAGTAGAAGCGACAAAGGCTGGAGACTGGGAGCTGGCACAGAAAATTAATGCTTTCCCAGTAGAATATAAGCAAGGACAGAATGGTGGCGAGTCCGCTATAAAGACGTGGAAAGCTAACTCGAACAAGGAACTAGTGCAATTAAGAAATACAGCCAAAGAACATGGGCGAAGCTCACATATTTTTAGAAATTTCTTAGAAGCCATGTTCTCAGCACATGTCTTACTTCCCCACGATGTAAAAAATATTTCACACTGCCTCCTGTCCCCAGCAGAATATTTGTTATGGGACAGGCATTGGAAAAGACATTTAAAAACGTTATCAGATTCATATTCTGGGGATGCTAATAAGACGAATTTTACGGTAGCCCAACTAGCTGGTGAAGGTGACTTACAGAAACCAGCAGACCAATTGGAAACCTTGAATAAAGAGGCACTGCAGGACATTGCTCTCGCAGCAAAAACCTCTTTACTTCTCGTGCATGATGAGTCAATGCCAACAATGCATTTTTCTACTATTAAACAAGGGACAGATGAAAGTTTTATCAAATTTGTGGACAGACTTAGAGATGCTCTGGAGAAACAGATAGAGAGCACAGAGGCAAAGAAGGAACTCTTATGTAAACTTGCCTTGTGTAACTCTAATGAAAAATGCAAAGCCATTTTGAGGTCTCTACCCATGGACACAGACCCCACCATAGAGCAAATGCTGGAATGCTGTACACGTCACATATCCACTGAAAATACAGTGGCCCGAGCAGTTGCTAAGGGTATTGCTGAAGGAGTTTCTGGGGCATATGCAGTAATAGCTTCTAAAGACCAAGCTAAATGCTATCACTGTGGGGATCTTGGACATTATATAAAGGACTGCCCAGAGAGATCACACCCCCGATACCACCGTAACAATTACCAAAGACCCCAGAATCAGCAGCGCTACCAGCAGCATTCGGGAAACTTCTTGCGCCGTGCGGTCGAGCCCCGGGCGCTAACAACAAATCAAAGGCCACCCAGACCCAACCCCGCACCAACCCAGGACGTTCCGGACCACAAGAAGAGGATCCAACCCACAGGGCAACCCAGATGGGAACCCGCCATCAACTGGTAACTGCTTTGTCCATTGACTTTAATAATGAGAATGTTCACCGTGTTCCCACAGGCAAATATGGGCCAAAAGGTGGTCCTTTGCACATTTTAATTATAGGTGACTCTCTTAATAGCCCAAAGGAGATCTTCGTTGTTCCAGAAGTGCTGACAGTGCAGCCAGGACAAGAGATTCTCGTCCAGGTATACTGCATAGACTCACCATTTTTTCTTTCAAAGGGAACTCCAATAGCACAAGTCTTTTTACTCCCAAAGGATCACAGGGAACAGATTCCTCTCAACCCTACAGCTATGTGGGCACAAGTCATGGGACCATCCAAGCCTACCATCGAGTGCGGCCTCACCTGCAAAGGTGAGAAGACCCACCTGCCAGGGATGCTGGACACCGGTGCTGATGTGACCATCATCGCCCGCTCAGAATGGCCAGCACACTGGGATCTACAACCTGTTGCAGGCATGGTTTCAGGGATTGGCGGAGCTACAGTGTCCATAAGAAGCAAGAACAACATCCTCGTGGAAGGGCCTGAAGGCAAGCTGGCAACCATTCGTCCTTTCGTGGTAAGGGCCCCCATCACCCTTTGGGGCAGAGACGTTCTATCCCAGTGGGGAGCTTCCCTACGTATTCCCACTCAGGATTTCTAATCGGGGCACTGAGCTAAGTGCGCTGCCAGAAACCCCTCGTCTCACCTGGAAAAGTCACAAGCCACTCTGGATTGAACAGTGGCCCCTAAATAAAGCCAAACTGCGCGCCCTAAACACCCTCGTGGAAGAAAAGGCCACATAGTAGAGTCCAATAGCCCTTGGAACTCTCCAGTCTTCGTTCTACCAAAGCCTGGGACAAACAGGTGGAGGCTCCTCCACGACCTTCGCAGAATCAACGAGGTCATCGAGGACATGGGCCCTCTCCAGCCTGGCCTACCCTCCCCATCGATGCTGCCTAGAGACTGGACACTTGCTATCATTGACATTAAGGACTGTTTCTTCAGCATTCCTCTGCACCCTGAGGATGCTCCACGGTTTGCTTTTTCCGTTCCCTCTCTTAACAAGGAGGCCCCGCTCAAAAGATATCATTGGCGTTATCTTCCTCAAGGACTAAAAAACAGCCCAACTATTTGCCAGTGGTACGTGGCTCACATCCTGTCTCCCATTCGGAAATCATTCCCCGATGCTATCATCCATCACTACATGGATGACATCCTGGTGTGTGCTTCAGACAAAGCTTACTTGGACAATACAGTTAAAAAGACTATTGAAACCATAGAAAAGGCAGGAATGGAGATTCGTGAGGACAAAATCCAGTACACCAAGCCATGGACTTACCTTGGAGTCCAGATCCGGGAAAGAACCATCGTACCTCAGCAGCTCACCATAAATGACGACCCAAAAACCCTCAGGGACTTACACAGCCTTTGCGGATCCATCAACTGGGTACGTCCACTGCTAGGAATTACAACAGAGGACCTTGCTCCCTTGTTCAACCTTCTTCGCGGACCTAAGGACCTGGACTCTCCCTGCACTCTCACAGAAGAAGCCAGAAGTGCCATCACCAAAGTCCAGGAAGCCCTGTCTTCACGCAAAGCCCATCGCTTCGAGCCCAGCCTGCCTTTCCAGTTCATCATCCTGGGAAAAGCACCTCGATTCCATGGACTGATTTTCCAATGGGACTCCCAGCTTCGAGACCCTTTGTTGATACTGGAATGGGTCTTTACAAATAGCCAGCCCACAAAGACACTCACCACCTACCAGGAGGTCATAGCACATTTAATAAAAAAGGCAAGGACTCGCCTTCGCTCTCTTTCAGGTTGTGAGTTTGAATGCATATACTTACCAATAACTCTTACAGACTTTGAGGATTTGATCCAGACCAATGAAAGCCTCCAGTTTGCCCTGGATAGCTACACGGGCCAAATTTCAGTTAGGATTCCAAAACACAAACTTTTTAACCCTGATGTAACCTTCCATTTGATTCCAAAACAAATCCAAAGTAGAAAACCTCTCAAGGCTCTAACCCTCTTTACAGATGGCTCAGGGTCTTCCCACAAGTCGGTGGTTACATGGAGAGACCCCCAAACACAAGATTGGCACTCTGACATACAAATAGTGGAGGGATCTCCACAGAATGCAGAATTAGCAGCTGTTGTTAGAGCCTTTGAAAAGTTTAAAAACGAGCCTTTCAATCTGGTTACAGATTCAGCATATGTCGCTGGGATAGAGATGAGAGCAGAACATGCTCTTCTCAAAGAGGTCTCTAATCCAAAGTTGTACCAACTGCTCTCTAAATTAATATACCTAATCTCCCACAGAAAGCAACCTTACCATATAATGCATGTGAGGTCACATACGGACCTCCCAGGTTTTGTTGCAGAAGGCAACAGGAAAGCAGATGCATTAGCAATGGCAGCAGAAACTGCTAATGTTCCTAACATCTTTGCCCAGGCAAAGTTGTCACACGCGTTTTTTTATCAAAATATACCTGCCCTTATGAGAATGTTTAAGCTCTCAAAGGATCAGGCAAAGGCTATCGTGGCTACATGTCCGAACTGTCAGAACTATCAGATACCATCCATGGGGATGGGAGTCAATCCCCGAGGTCTGAATAGCTGCCAGCTGTGGCAGACAGATGTAACTCACTTTGCACCTTTTGGAAGGTCAAAATACGTGCATGTATCGGTCGACACATTTTCAGGAGCAGTATTTGCATCATCACATGCAGGAGAAAATACCACGCACACAATAAAACACTTTCTCCTCGCTTTTGCCACCCTGGGTGTACCAAAAGAGATTAAAACAGATAATGGACCAGCCTACACTTCCCGCAAGTTAAAGGAGTTCTTCAATGAATGGGGAATAGCACACAAGACCGGCATACCTGTAAACCCCACAGGACAATCCATCGTGGAAAGGACACATCAAACCCTCAAAAGAGTCCTCGATCAACAGAACAGAGACACGAGAATCACATCTCCAGTGGAAAGACTTTGCAAGGCTCTCTACGTCATCAACTTCCTGAACTGTACAGCATCAGAGCCTGACCCACCAATACTTCGCCACTTTGCAAATACCACTCAAGCAAAGCTCACTGAGAAACCACCTGTGCTCGTGAAGGACCCTGAAACACACCAAATTTCTGGGCCTCACCAGTTGATTACCTGGGGTAGAGGATATGCGTGCGTGCTACTACCATCTGGTCCAAGGTGGTACCCAGGAAAAAACATAAAGCCATACCTAGGCACTGAGAACACTACTCCTGCAAACGGGGACAAGAACGCTCCTGAGGCAAACAGAAGACCACCTCAAAACCAAACCAGCTCTGCCTGGAGACGAAGACATCGCCAAATACCCACAAACACAAGAACAGACCGCCCCATTACAAGACAGCAGACAAAACTGAAAAGCTAAACAACAGTCTGCTGCATCAGGCTATAGATAGCCTTAACACAAAAGTGTTCTCTGAACTATATGTTGTTACACTGGTTTTTTTGTATTTAAAGGAAGAAAAAAGAAAAAAAAAAAAAAAGCACTGTTATTCCCTCTCCCTAACTTTTAAAACCCCTTAACCCTCTACCCACTCCTCCTCCCATAGTGTAGCTTAGAAATTAAAAGAAAAAGGGGGGGAGAAGGGGAACAAGAAAAGAACAAGGCAGAAAACCCTCTCATCATAAAGATAACAAATTCTGCTTATATTCCCTATCAGAAGCCCTATTCCTGCCCAAAGATGAAAAATATCTCCGTTGCTGCTGTCCTCACTGCTGCCTGGATGTTCTTCACCGTACCGCGTGCCTTCGGCTGGATTAGCCCACAGCCCAGCCATAATGTTTGGGTAACCTTAGCAAAAACATTAAAACAGGACAACATGTGCTTGTCCATGACAAGCATTGATAATCCACTTTCCACATGTCTAGTAGGAATTCCCTTTGTAGCAGATGACTGGCCTGTCTATAACTCAGAGATCCTCCGCACCACAGGTAAGAGACCCAATGTGGTTGATACTTGGGACGAGTGGACAAAAATTCTGCCAGATGCTCGAGAGGAACCCCAAGAATTAGATCTGTTGGGGTCCTCCAAGGCCACATACTGTGTAAAATTTTACTTTAAACGTCCAAAAAACAATTGGCCAGAAATTGACCAGAACAAAAACACATATCGAAAAGAGATATCACCAATTAACAAAGCCTGTAACTCTCACGATTGGTGCAATTACACGGCTCGTGTGATTTCTGTGTCCTCTCTCCATCCCAAAGTATTACCCAAGGGAATGTTTCTCATCTGTGGTGACAGAGTATGGGCTGGGATCCCCTCCCGACTCCAGGGAGGTCCCTGTACCCTTGGAAAACTTTCTACCCTTACCCCAAACATCACCCTGTTACATAATTGGAAAAAAGAAAGCGAATCAAAATGACAAAAAAGGTCCTACACTGAATTTGATGAAAATTGCGATCCTAAATTATACGATTGGAACAAACCAAAAAAGATTGCTGTCTCCCTGTTCTTACCCTGGGTAGCTGCAGCTAAAGCCCTCGGTGAAATCAATCACCTTGGGTGCTGGCTCAGTAAACAAGCTAACGCTACATCTGCAGCCTTGAGTGATCTCTTAAAGGAAGAAGAAACCACAAGACATGCTTCTCTCCAAAATCGAGCAGCAATCGACTTCCTGCTGCTTGCCCATGGACACGGTTGTGAAGACTTCGAAGGGATGTGCTGCTTCAACCTCTCTTCACGCTCAGAATCCATCCATGCGAACATCCAGAAACTGAAAGATCTCGTGAAAGACTTGAAAGTAGAAAGAATCCCAGACTGGGTCAATGAACTTTTCGGGCAATGGGGATTAACAGGATGGGCTGCATCCTTGGTTAAGGGAATGTTGTTGATTCTCCTTGTAGTTGTTATTGTGTTAGCTATGTTCTCGTGCCTTGTTCACTGTTTCAAAAGAACTATAACAAACGCCTTTTTTGTAAAAACAGAAAGTGGAGTTGTAGTAAACCCCATAGATTTAGGAAAAGCACCATGGAGGATATGAACAATAGGAATGCTGAAACAGCAAAAGAAAATTCCTGTTTTTCTGTCCTCCACCCCCTAACCTACCTCTGTAACCCTATAAGGCAATGTCATGTTAACCCCTTACCCATTGGTCAAGCTTGGATCCTTTCCAACCCTATAAAAGAAGCATGCTGTACCCCATTAGGGGAGAAAGAAGAAGAGCAGAGACCCTTCACGGACCTCCCCAAATAAAGCCATCTCTGTGGAACAGCCTGCGCCTTCTCCTTCTCCTCTCTCTCCGTCTGCTGCAGCCTCCAGCCCAGGGCACCACTACCTAGCAAGCAGAGCTGAAATCCTGAGAGCTTGTAATCACTATAGAGCTGATAATCACCATGCTTGCTAGATGGTAGCCCTGCGGCCTTGGCATGAGCGAGCCAGCTTCGGGCACCCGGTCCCTACCCAGGGACTGAGCTCCTGAGCCCTAGTGCTCTGCTTTATGATAAGGCCAAATAAGAGGCTTTATTAGCTTCCCACAATGTCACGGGATTCCTCTCTTCCATGAGCCCTGCAATGTCACAATGGACCTTTGGACCCTGGGGCTTTTGCAGTGTCACAATGGTCTCCTTTGGCTTCACAGTGTCACAATGGACCACTGATGACAGGAGGCCCCTCTGTGTCACCCTGGAGCTTTGGTTCCACACATCCCTGCAGTGTCACAATGAACCCTTGGTTCAATGGGGTTCCACAATGTCACAATGGAGTTTTGGTTCCATGCATCCCTGCAGTGTCACAAAGGCCTCTTGGTTTCACCAGGCCCCACAGTATCACAATGGTCCTCTTGGATCTGTGGGCACCCCCAGGGTCACAATGGTCTCACTGGTTCCATGAGACCTCACAGTGTCACAATGCTTTCCTTATTCCATTAGCCCACATAGCATAAAAATGGTCTTCATGATCCCATGAGTTCCCTCAGTGTCACAATGAACCTTTGGCTTCATGGGGTCTCGCAGTGTCACAATGGCCCCTTGGTTCCTTGACACCCCAAAGTGTCACAATGGTCTCCACAGTTCCATGAGGCCCCACAGTGTCACAATGGACCCTTGGTTTGATGGAGCCTCTCAGTGTCACAATGATCCCAACATTCCATGGAGCCACAAATGGAATGGAACTGTGTGGCTCCATGGAATGTAGGGATCATTGTGACACTAGCTTGGGGACCCAGGGGGACAGGGCACCCCACTTTGCCCAAGCAGCGTTGGACTTCTCTGAGGTAAACTGTGAGGGGAGGCTGGGGTGGATTGACCTCCTCAGTGACCTCAACCATTCCCTTTGATGTCACACGGCCCCTGTGATGTCACACAGATCCTGTGATATCACAGAGCTATCTTTGGTATGTCACCCTGTAATGTCATACAGCAGTGCTGTGATGTCAGAGAAGATTGTGATGTCACAAAGTCACTCTGTGATATCGTAGTCTCTTCTGTGATGTCACAGCCCGCTCTATGATGTTTCACAGCCACCTGGTGATCTCACAACCCACTCTCTGATGCCACAGAGCCACCCTCTATCATGGCAGAGTCTGCTCTATGGCCTCATATCCTACTTTGTGATGTCACAGACAGCTGTGTGATGTCACAACTCCCTCAGTGATGTCACAAAGCCATCAAGAACTCAGTTACATTGAAACACTGAAGTTTCTTGGACTTTGAAGATATCCTTGTCAGGGACACAACTGAGAAAGTGTCCCCAGGTTCCAGTCAGAGCAGAACTCTGGAGGCAGTGATGACAAGTGGGGACAAGCAAGGCAAAGGTGTCTCTGGTGCTGAGCAAACCTGGATGTGTTCCAGGAATGCAAAGGGCCAAGGCCTGAGCCCCAGCCCCTGGCCAGGCAGATCCTGTCCCTCCCTCCTTGCTCAGGGCTCTTCCCAGGATGGGCACTGGCATGTGGGGATGGGCAATGCCAAGGGCAGGAGCATGGGGCAGCCCCTGCCAGGCTGCTGAGCAGGGACAAGGAGGCAATGAGGCCCCAGGCCTGCAAGGGTCACTTGTCCCCTCGTGGCCTCAGGCCCAGGGCCAGCAGCCATGGCCAAAGTGCTGCCCAAGTTGGCTCTGGCAGGGCTGTCTTGCAGCTGCTGCCCATGCCTGTGCCCTGTGCAACCCAGGCTGTCCTACGGTGTCCCTGCCCTGCGCCTCTGTCCCTGCAGGCTGTCGGCATCCCCCGGCTGCCCCACCTGGCTGGGCCCTTCCTTTGCTGACAGCTCTGCCTCCTGCCTGCCTCTGCCTGTCCACACAAAGCCATGGGCCTGATATCAAAAGGGTTAATTCAATTTTCACTGTGCCTGTGAACTTTTAGTACAGGAATAAGGCATTCAGGGGCTGCTTTCTCACCAAGGATGGTTGGAAGACAAGAAGAAGACATTTGGCTCAAGATTGCAGTGACAGAAAATCGAAGGACTGAGTCTGGGA
This sequence comes from Agelaius tricolor, assembly GCF_023055355.1. Lineage (NCBI taxonomy): Eukaryota > Metazoa > Chordata > Aves > Passeriformes > Icteridae > Agelaius > Agelaius tricolor. The sequence goes on along the minus strand of NW_027269299.1, from coordinate 4,658,961 downwards.
ACTTGAGGTGGGTTTTATGGGTAAATTGTAATATGCATGTAGTGATGCTGGTAGAATTACATGTCCACATAAGGTTACGAGTTATATCTCACTAGACCTCAGACCTGAATAAATGATATCCTCTTAAATAAGAAATTAGTGTTAAGGAGTCTTAATCTGATATTTTGGATATTTGGTGGTGGTGGGGCCTCCTAGAACAAGGAGTCAGCTGTGACACTGAGCAAAGTCAGGGCACAAAGGGTCCTTTGTGAGTCTGCAGAACTCCATGGAACCAAAATCCGTTTTGGTACATCAGGGCCACATTGAACCAATGGTCCATTGTGATACTGCAGCTCCAAGGAGACCATTGTGACCCTGAGAAACCTCTTGGAACCAAGGGACCATTGTGACACAGCAAGGCTGGTGGAACCATGAATCCATTGTGACACAGCGTGGCCACATGGAGCCAAGGGGCTACTGTGACACTGCAGATCCAAGGAGACCATTGTGACTTAGGAACCTCATGGAACCAGGAGTCCATTGATCCACTGTGGGGCCCTGTCCAACCAAGGGGATGACAGTGACTTTGTGGGGCCTCATGGAACAATGGAGACTATTCTGACACTTTGGGACCCAATGGAACCAAAGGGCCATTACAGCATGGCAGGGCCTCATGGAACCAAGGAGTCTCCAGTGAACCCTGTGGGTCTCCAGGGGACAAAGGGTCCAGTGGAACCAAGGATACCATTGTGACACTCTGGGGCCTCATGGAACCAAAGGTCCATTGTGACACAACAGGGCCTCATGGAACCATGGAGGCCATTTTTACACTTTGAGGCCTTGTGGAACCAAAGGTCTTTTGTGGCACTTCAGAGCCTTGTGGAGCCAAGGGGACCACAGAGACACTGTGGGGCTCAGTGAAACCAATGGTCTGTTGTGACCCTGCAGGGCCTTCTGCAATCACATAGACCATGGTGACACCAAAGGCCTCAATGAACCAGGGGGCCAGTGTGACACTACAAAGTCTCATGGAAGCAAGGAACCATTGTGACACTATCGAGTCTTGGCAGGCCAAGGGGCAGTTGTCACACTCTGTGGCACCAAGGAGTCCATTGTGACACTGCAGGACCCCATGGAAATAAGGATCCATGTAACAGTGTGGGGCCCCATGGAACAAAAGTTCCATTGTGACACTGCAAGGCCTCATGGAATCCTGGAGGCCATTATGACACTTTGAGGCCCTGTTGAATCAAGGGGCTCTGCAGGGCCTCATGGAACCAAGGTCTAGTGTGACACCGTGGAACCAAGGAGACTGTTGTTGTCTGGTTTTGGCAGTACAAAAGCTCACGGAATCAAAAGTCCATTGTGATATTGTGGGGCCTCACAGAACCATGGAGACTGATATGACACTTAGGGACCCACTGGAAACAAGGGGCCATTGTGACACCACGGGGCCTCATAGAACCAAGGGGCCATTGTAGCACAGCAGGGCCTCATGGAATCAAGAAGATCACAGTGACCATGTGGGGCTCCACAAGGGGCTGTGCAGCTCTATAAGGGGCTGTGGGGCTCCATGAGACCATGGGGCCATTCTAACTGTGGAACCAAGGGTAACATTATTACACTATGGGGCATCGTGGAACCAAGGAGGCCATTGTGAATAAGCGGGGGAACCTGCTGAGACTATTGTGACACTTCAAGGGCCATTGTGGAGCTGCAGGGCCTCGTGGAACAAATGAAACCCTTGTGACATGGCACGGCCTCATGGGAGCAAGGGGCTGTTGTGACACTATGGGGCCTTGTAGAGCTGAGGGGCCCTTGTGACCCTGAGTGGCACCATGGAACCAAGGAGAGCACTGTGACATTGCAGGGCTCTGTGGAACTGAGAGCTCGTGTGACAGTGAGGAGCCCAGTGGAACCAAGGGGCCATTCCGTACTTCAGGGCTTCACGGAACCAAGGTGCAATTGTGATACTGTGGAACCAAAAGAGACCATTGTAACACTGAGGGGCTTCATGGAGCCAATGAGACCATTCTGACACTCTGAGTCCCCATGGAACCAAGGGGCCATTGTGACACCACAGGGCCTCACAGAACCAAGGCAGCCACTGTGACACTGCAAGGTCTCATGGAAGCAAGGGGCCATTGTGACACTGTGGGTCTCCATGGAAGCAAGGGACCATTGTGACACATCCAGGCCTGGTGGAACCAAGGGGCCATTGTGATCCTGGAGAACCCAATAGAACCCAGGGGCCATTTTGAGACCCTGAGACCTCATGGAACCAATGGGCCATTGTGGCATTTGGCAATCCCATGGAAACAAGGAAACCATTTTGACCCTGCAAGGCCTCATGGAAGCAAGGGGCCATTGTGCCACTGTGGAGCCAAGGAGACCATTGTTATATCACTGGGCCTCATGGAAACAAAGATCTGTTGTGATCCTACAGGGCCTTATGGAACCAAGGGGCCATTGTGATGCTGCAGGACCCCAAGGATCCAAGAACATGGAACAGGTCTGGCTGGCTGGGCCTCCTGGGGGCTGCCTGACTGGTCCAGCTGACCTTGGCATGTTGAGGGTCACTTCTCATCTGCCCCTGAAGCCCTGGAGTTGTGTGCTTTCCTTCCTGTGGGAAAGAACTGTCCTTCTCCTCCAGGGGTTCATGGCTGAAATTGGGATCCCTCCTCCAAATTTGATTATATCCAAGGATTATTCCCATATGTCACCTGTCAGGACAGACAGCTCCGGCTGGTCTTGGTTTTTTGGGGGGCAACTCTCATCTGCCTTCAAAAAAAAGGGGGCCTGTCCTTTTCTTCCCATGCAAAAAAACATCTTTTATGTCCAGGCATCCATGGTCAAAACTGAGGATCTACCTCCAAAATTCCTTATATCCAAGGATGGCTCCCAGACAAAAGCTGCTAGGACTGTCCAGGTTCCCTTGGCTTCCTGAGGGCCAGCTCTCATCATCCTTTGAAACACTGGGATTCTGTACTTTCCTTCCTATGGAAAATAATTGTCTTTCTTGTCCAGATGCCCATAGACAAAAGTGGAGTTTGGCCTCCCAAACTCTGTCTATCCAAGGATTCAGACTAAAGTTGCAAGGACAGGCAATTTGAGGTGTCATGGGACCAAGGGTCCATTGTGAAACTGCGAGACCCCATGGAGCCAAAGGTCCATTGTGACTTTGCAAGGCCTCATGGGATCATGGAGACACAATTAAGACACTTCACAGCCTCATGGAACCAAGGAGACCAATGTGACACTAAGGGGACTAATGGAATCACAGAGACCATTGTGACACTGTCAGGCCTCATGGAACCGGTGAGACCATTGTGCCCCTGGGGGTCCCCACAGAACCAAGAGGACCATTGTGATACTGTGGGGCTTCCTGAAACCGAGAGGCCTTTGAGACACTGCAGGGCTGCATGGAACCAAAGCTCCAGGGTGACACAGAGGGGCCTCCTGTCATCACTGGTCCATTGTGACACTGTGGAGCCAAAGGAGACCATTGTGACACTGCAAACCCCCAGGGTCCAAAGGTCCATTGTGACACTGCAGGGCCCATGGAATCATTGGGACCATTGTGACACTGCGGGGCCTTCTGGAACCTAGGGGCCATTGTGACACTGCTGGACCCCATGGGATCAAGCCACCATTATGGCACGGCAGGGCCCCGTGGATCCAAGGCACCATTGTGGCACTGTAGGGCCCCACAAAACCAAGGGAACACAGAACAGATCTGGCTGGTTTGGCCTCCCAGGGGCTGCCTGACTGGTCCAGCTGACCCTGGCATGTTGAGGGTCTCTTCTCATCTGCTGCTGAACCACTGGAGCTTTGTGCTTTTCTTCCCATGGAAAAGAACTCTTCTCCTCCTCCAGGCACCCGTGGCCAGAACTGGGATTCCACCTCCAAATTTCCTTATTATAGTAGAGGAAATGTATTGTATTTGAATATCTGTATCAAGGCTTTGCCCCGGGAGGTCCCAGTTGTCCTTGATGGGCTGCAGCTGCAATGTCCTTAATTGGGCTCTAGCTGTGACCAATGAAGATAACTGGGATAAAAGGGGGTAGATTAGCCAGTCAGGGAGAGCCTTGGAGGAGCCCTGAACTGTGAGAGAACAAGATGTAGAGGAAGGAGTCTGTGCTGTGAAGATCTGCAGCTGTAAGAACACACCAAGGAGGTATGGACTTTAGAAATCTGATAACAACAGTATGGGACTCCAGGAATAGAACAACACCACCTTATATCCAGCGATTATTCCAATAGGAATATTCCCAGGACAAGTCTGTCTTGCAGTGGTTTTACAAGAGTCACTTTGCATCTGTCTCAAAAAACACTGGGGAAGGCTCTGTGATTTCCTTCCTATGATAAAGAACTCTCCTGCTCCTCCAGGTGCCCATGGCTGAGATTGGGGTTCCACCTCCACAATTCCCTATATCTAAAGTCTGGTCCCAGACAAAATCTTCCATTCCTGACAAGTCTGGCTGGCCTTGGCCTACTGAGGCTCTCCAAACACTGGGGCTCTGTGCTTTCCTTCCTATGGAAAAGAACTGTCCTTCTTAGCCAGGTGCCCATGGCCAGAATTTGGGTTCCACCTCCAATATTGCCTGTTGTGACAAATTGGAGGAGATTGTTGGCTGGAAACATTTCATGTGTGGGGGAGGAAGGGGCAGGTCCAGCCTTGCCCTGCCCTGGAACCCCAGCCCTGCCCTGCCCTGGAACCCCAATCCCCCCAGAGCCTCTATCCCAGCCCAGCAGTGGCTGCCAGTCCCTGGCCCAGCACAGGCAATGCTCCACAGCCACCTCTGCAGCCCCAGCCCAGCTCCTGAGGGACCAAATGAGCCCAAGCCCCAGCTGGGGGAAAGGCCCAGGGAGACCAAGGGGTATTGAAGGCTGACCACAAGGCAAGCAGAGATCTTGACCCTACCTCCTCTTGGAATTTCCATCTCAACTCTGCTGGAATCCAGGAGTTGGAAGCTCTGTGTGTGCTTCTCTGCATCTTTTTTGTCTTTCTTTCTGCGTCTTCTTCTGTTCCTGTGCCCCTGTAAATTCTTATTAACATTAAATTGAACAGGCTTAGAGTTTGTGAAGTTGAATGGGCCAAGTCAATGCTTTGAGAAATGTTTTTTGTTGATTGAATATCTGTTGTAATTTGACATTACAAGAATTTTAAAAAGTAATACAAAACTTCTTGTGTTACTGACAATCTGTTAAACCACTGAGATATTGAACACGCCTCTGTTAAACACAAATGGAAAAGACAAAAAAACCCAGGAATCTCCTTTCTTTTCCAGTCGACAAAGAAGCAGCGGCCCTGGCCCCGGCCCCCATTCAACCAAAGCAAAGCAAACCAAACCAAACCAAACCAAGCAACCCTGCCATGGGCTGAGCCCCTTTCTCCCTCCCCAGGCCGCACCCCCCCCACCCCCATTGTCCCCATTCTGACCAAACCAAACCCCAACAGCTCCCAAACAGGAAAACAAAAGAGGCTACAAAACCCCAACCAGAACAAAGCCAGCCACAGCTGTTAAAATCTTACCATCAAGTCCCCTCCCACCCCAACACAACTCAAACCAAAAACCCCTACAACCTACCACCTGTACAAAATAACCCTACAACTAAAATTAAACACAAAAAACCCCCCCCAAAACCAACCATTAAACCAATTTTAACACAACCCAACCACAACTTCCACCACAAGTTACTGGCAGGTCAGGTGTTAATCCTTTCAATACTTCATTGCTCCATCAAGTAAAAGAAAAAACCAAAATACCAGCAAATAAAAAAATATATAAAAACATTAAAGTCAGTAAAGGAGAAAATAAATCCCAAGTAAAAAAAGAAAAAATACCTTAATCTTAAAACTAAAATCCTCTTGTAAACTATAATGAAAAAACTCTTTTTCTTTATAATACAAAAAACTTTTTTAAAAAATTACAATTAATATTAAAAAAAACCCTCTATACTAAAATAAACAAATGTTAAAATAACCATAATTTCATCTAAATTTTAAACAGGAGGGAAAAAATCCAAGTAATCCAGTATCCACAAGAGAAGATCTCTATTCCCAGAGATAAAAATAATTTTAAAAGTAAAAAATAAAATCTTTTACCCTTAAAGAACTCATCTTTAAAACAATACCCCATAAGTTGACATGGCCCATCTACAAGCTGTAAAAAAACTTGTAGCAATAAAAACAACTTCACAAGAACAAAGTTCCCCAGACAACTGTTATCCATGACAGAATTAAGAACCACAAAAAAAAAAATTTTTCTTCTTGTAAAAAAATCTCCATAACCTTAAGAAGAAAAACTTCTCTACTAAAGTAAACTAAAAAAAGACTATTCTAGAAATAGTAAACCAACTAGAAATTTTAAGTTTATTTTCTTTACATTGTCAGTAAAAAGAAAAAGTTGTAAAGAAAAAAAAGTGTTCTAAAGGGTTTATTTTAATTCTTACTACTTTTTTCTTTTTCAATTTACTTTTAATAAAAATTTCTCTATACCCTTTTAAAATGTTAGGACTACTTTACCTTTCCCATAATCCTGTTTCACAACAAAATAAATACATAAATAATTAACCAACACTAAAACTCACCACACTCATCAATACATTAATTAAGAAATCTCAATATTAGAAAAATCTTAAATTAACAAACTAAAATTACTACAATGTCATAATAAACCATTTGCCAAAGTTTCTCTGATTTTCCAAAGCTCCGGGTAGTGACTGTTTTGTTCTTTTCAGCTCCTGAGAATCTTTTGTTGGTATTTCTCCAGGGAGTCCAACTCAGAGTGTACAAACAACTGTAATTCCTTTTAAATGTCTCCTTGAGGGAGTTGTTTGGGGGGATGGGGGTCAGGGCTTGTCTGTGCTGCTTGGCCCAGCCCAGGCAGGGCTTTCCCAGCCACATTCCACACTCCAGTGCCCAGCTGGAGCCGCTGGTGCCTCTGAGTTGTGCTGCCCCAGCCCCAGGGACGCTCTCCTTGTCTGCCCATTCCCCCATGGTCTCTGGGCAGGGATGGCCTCAGTGGGGGCTGCTGACATCCTCAGCAACTTGGAGGCTGCTGCTGAATTTCACTGCTCCAGAGGCTTGTTCAGCCTTCAGCTCTTCAGTGCAGGAATTCAGTGTCCCAGGGCTCATTAACATTCAGAATACTGGAACAAGCCAAGCCTCTGGGAATAATTTGATTTAATTTTCAAATCCTTTGTGGTTAATTAGACAGATCTCAGTAGTATATCCAAAGTGAATGCATTATATTTAAAAGGACAGTGAGAAAAGATTTTTTTAGGTCCTGTTTAGGATTTTTTCCTGTTCATAAATCAATATGTGCAGTCTCCAATTGCCACTGAATCCAAGTACCTCCTCACGCAGTCTGAATAGATATGAAAATCAAGACCCTTCATGGCTGACAATCAATCAGACTCTGTCCCTACCCCCACCCCACCATTTCCCCCATCCAAGCCCTGGCACTCAGAGCAGCCTTGTGCAAATCTGAGCTCCCTCCAGCCCAGGCTGCACCTGCAGCTTTCAGCTCCTTGGCTCCAACTCCCACCTGCTTTCCTTGCAGAAGGAGCTGCCCGAGACACAGAGGGATGTTCATTTCTTGTCAGCCAACAAAGCCAAGGGAAGGCACAGCTCCATCAAATGCAAAAGTCATTCCTCTGCTGGATATTAAATCTACTTTGCACAGCAGACAGTCTCAGAGCAATGGAAAGCACCTTCTGTGCCCAGCACAGATCCCAAGGTCCCATCAAACCCTCCCTGCCCCAATTCTGCCCAGATTTGCTCTTTGCACACACGAGTCACAGGCTGAAGTCAGAAGCTCCCTCCATGCCCAGAGGGAGGGAAAGAGAGAAAGGGCATGAAGAGCTCTCCTGTGCAGAGCCAAGGTCCAAGCGCAGCCCCTGCAGTGGGAGCCACAACTCATCAGGTTTGTGTCCTTTGGGCTCAGGGACTGGTGACACTCAGAGGCACAGAAAGCTTTCTTGCCAGCAAACACAAGTTGAACATTTGAACAGTTCAAGAACCATCCCAGCTCTTCCCTCAGCTCTCTGGGATGTCCCAGCAGCATCTGAAATGTACAGATCCCCAGGGGATTTCTGTACTGGAACAGTTTTAGACAGAGACATAAGAAAATGTAATTCTGTGATAGATATAAAGACAATTAGGATGTTTACTGATTTCATATTTATTTGAACATCAGAAAATTGGGCAACTCCCTGGAGGTCAAAGCATGAAACCAGTCAGTTGAGAGGGACTTGAATGACCAGAGAACACCTGGAGGAGGAAATCTGGGAGCAATGGAAAAGTCATAGATCCATCTGGTCTAGTGAAGAGATGTACTTAGACATGACAATTTAACCAGGATAGCTGGAAACACCTGATGGAAAAGAGATGTTAAATATTAGACTGAATATTGGTGACACAAGCTGACTGAAAGAACAGTATTTCTTCTCCTCCCATCAGAACGCTTCCAGGAGACGCCCTTTTCTGATGGGAATACATTGCCATGTCTTAAAAGTACTCAAATGACCCAGATAATAAAGATTTCCTTGCATATTATGAAACTAAGAGTTATTAAAAACTGTGCCCCTTTCCAGGCAGACATCAGTTGTGTGGCCATGAACAGGCAGTGCCACTTGTGCCCTGAGGTGCCCAGCTGGGATTGGATCTCTCCCAGAGCACCTGAGGGAGAGCAGAGCACCTTGCAAGCTGCAGGTCCCTGACAGCCCCGCAGGGCTCCTGTCCCATCAACATCTGCTCTGCTCCAGTCTGAAACAGGGCCCAGCATGGTGCTGGGATCATCAGAGAGCTGAGGTGTGTGCTGGAATTCAATGGCCTCCCCATCCCACAGCAGCCCTGCATTTCCCTGCTGCAGCCTTGGTCTCCAGCCCAGCCATGGAGGCTCTTTGGGCTCTGGAGTGTTGCTGCAGCCCCCAAGGGCAGCTGAGCTGTGCCTTTGGCACAGTCAGGCCTGGCCAGCGCAGGCCATGCTCAGCAATTGCTTGTGTGTGCCTGGCCTTGCTGTCAGCCCCGGCAGCGGCTGCGTGGCCCCTTTGTGGCCCTGTGCTGGCCCAGCCATGGTGGCCCAGCCCCTGTGCAGGCCCAGCCCAGGCCAGGAGCATTGCGGCTGGGAACGGCCCCTGTGCCGTGGTGCCCACAGCAGCCTTGGGGCTCTGTGCCCCATGGCCTCCCTGCTGGGCAGCCTCTGCCAGCTCCTGCAGAGCCCATAGCACCTGTGGGGCTGCACAGACAGCCCTGCCCCGGGCTCTGCCGGCCTCTGGGCCAGCAGAGAGGCAGCCAGGGCTGGCCATGGCCGGGAACAGGCCCTGAGCCCTGCAGGAGGATGGAGCTGGGCCACAGCCAAACTCAGCCCAGGCCAAAGGCAGGCTCAGCAGCCAGGGCTGCCAACACATGGGCACAGAGGCTGGCGCTGACAAATGTCCTGGGCCCCCTCCCTGCTCTGTCCCTGCCACCAAGGGCACAGAGCAGCCTCCTCTCTGGGCCACTTGCCTGTTTGCAATGCCTTGCACAGGCGCTGGCCCTGCCCCACAAGGCCTGGCCTGAGTCCTGCCCCTGCACGCTCAGCCAGGCTGAGATGGACACTGATGGTTTCTGGGCCAGGCTCTCGGAGCCCAGCCCAGCTCCCTGCAAGCTCTGCCAGCTGCCCTGAGCTCTGGGCAGCACCAAGGGCCTCTCTGAGCCCAGCCCAGCCCAGCCAGCTCTGGCCCCACAGCTCTGCTCAGGCCAGGCTGCTCTGGGCACTGGCCCCATGGCCTCAGCCCCTGCCAAGGGCACAGCAGCAGCTGCAGCTGCCTCAGGACTCAGCCCCAGCCATGGGCGAAGGTGCTTGGCCAAGGCCAAAGGAGGCTCCCTGGCTGCCCTGCTCCCCTCGGCCTGAGGTGCTGAGAGCTCTGCAGCCCCTGCTGCCATCCCATCTGCCCAGGGCAGCACAAGAGCCCCGGCCTTGGGGCCCTCAAGAGCTGCTCCTGCTCCAGACTCAGGGCCCATGCCAAAGCTGGGGCAGCCACAAAGCTGTGCCCATTTCTGTTCATTGCTGCTCCGATGGGCATGGATCCTCAGCTACTTGGAGGTTGCTGATGAATTTTACTACTCCAGAGGCCTCTTCTTTCTTGAGCTCTTCAGTTCAGGAATTCAGTCAGGAAAGCTCATAAACATTTATGCAAAATTCCAGAACAACAACAGCCACAGGGAATAGTCTATGTTTTTATTAAATTCTGTGAATAATTAGACAGATTTCAGAAGTGTATTCTAAGTGAATACACTGTGTTGAAAACAATGCAGAAAGAAGTGTTTTGTCATGTTAAGTTTTTTTTTTTTCCTGTTTGTAGATTGGTATCATCAATCTCCTATTGATATTGACCTCTAGCACCTTCTAATCCAGTCTGAACAGATATGAAAATCAAGACACTTAATGGATGACAATCTAGAACACTTTGTCCCTATCCCCTCCCCACCATTTCCCTCATCCAACCACTGGCACTCCAATGGATCAGGAACAGTATGGCCAGCAGCACCAGGGCTGTGATTCTGTGGTTGGGCATTGGAATGGGCTGCCCAGGGAGGTGGCTAAGTCACCATCCATGGAAGTGTTTAAGGAAAGACTGAATGTGGCACTCAGTGCCATGGTCTGGGTGACAAGGTGGTGTTGGGTCCCAGCTTGGACTTGATGCTCTCCAAGGTCATTTCCAGCCTGGTTGATTCTCTGATGATTGTGACACTGCAGGGCCCTGGAGAAGCAAGGGGCCATTGTGACACTGTGGGGCCTGGTGGCACCAAGAGGACCATGGTGACACTGTGTACGATATGGCAGCACAGAGCCAAGGGGCCATTGTGACACTGTGGGGCTGGATGGAAGCAAGGAGTCCATGGTGACAGTCTGGGCCCTGCTGGAACCACAGAGGCCACTGTGACACTGCAGGGCCTTGTGGAACCATGCAGAGCATTGTGACAGAGCAGGACCTGGTGTCACGATGGGGCCATTGTGACACTGCAGGGCCCCGAGGAACCAAGGGGCCAGGGCTGCTCCTCAGGGACTCATGGATGAAGGAAACATGTTTGACACCGTGGTGGCCCTTGGGACCAAGAGGCCATTGTGACACTGTGGAACCAAGGAGAGCATTGCTGCACTGCCAGACCTCATGGAACCAAGGATCTATTGTGACACTGCAGGGCCTTGGTGGACAACAGAGCCATTGTGACACTGCAGGGCCCAAGGATCCAAGGGACTTTGTGACACCAAGGGGTCCCATGGAACCAAAGGAACATTGTGACACTGGGAGGCCTCATGGAATCATGGAAACCACTGGGACACTCCGGGGGCTCATGGAACCCTGGTGACACCAAGTTGTCTGGGAGTGTTGATCTGCAGGAGGGTAGGAGGGCTCTGCACAGGGCCCTGGACAGGCTGGATCCAGGGACCAAATCCAGCAAGGAGAGGTTTAACAAGTCCCAGTGCCGGGTCCTGCACTTTGGCCACAACAACCCCTGCAGCACTACAGGCTGGGGACAGAGGGGCTGCACAGCAGCCAGGCAGAAAGGGACCTGCAGGGACTGATTGACAGCAGGCTGGACATGAGGCAGCAGTGTGCCCAGGTGGCCACAAAGGCCAATGGCTCCTGGTCTGGATCAGGAATGGTGTGGCCAGCAGGAGCAGGGCAGGGAGTCTTCCCCTGTGCTGGGGACTGGTTGGGCAGCACCTCGAGTGCTGTGTCCAGTTCTGGGCCCTCCAATTTAGGAAGGACATGGAGGGGCTGGAGTGTGTCCAGAGAAGGGCAACAAGGCTGGGGACGGGTCTGGAGCACAAGTCCTGTGAGGAGTGGCTGGGGGAGCTGGGGTTGTTTATCCTGGAGAAGAGGAGGCTCAGGGGACACAAGGCAGTGTCAGGGCACAGGTTGGACTTGATGATCTCCAAGGCCTTTTCCAACCCTGCTGATTCTGGGATTCTCTGGAACCGCCCTTGGAGCAGTTGCAGGATGAGCCCTGGGCCTCCTCTTCAGAAGCTCCAGCAGCCCAGGTCCCTCAGCTGCTCCTGGCAGCCCCAAAGCCCATCCTGTCAGTCCTGCAGAGCCCCTGCAGCTCCTCCTCATTGCCCAGAACAGGGAGCCCCAGAGGCAGACACAGCAGCCCAGATGTGCCCCCCTGGCCTGGGGTGCCTCTGGCAAGGGAGCAGCAGCAGGCACTGCAGGAGCCTGCAGACAATTCCTGCAGCACTTGTAGGATGATCCTGCTGCCCAAGGGATGTTCCCATGGGGCAAAGTCAGGAACTGCAATGGGGAGTGGGGCCAGAGAGGAAAGGGCAAACAGGGATGGGCTGTTTGCAGGGGAGGCAACAGGGCTGGGAAAGAGGAAAAAATTTGTAGCAGGGAATAGTAAAGAAAGCAAAGGTGCAGCCAAGGAAATGCTCAGGGCAGTTTGGGGGTGGCTGCCAGGCAGCCCTGGCTCTGAGCAACAGCGTCTGCAGTGGCACAGGAAACTCCCAGCTGATGGGAACAAACTTTCTGGCTGAGTGCAGAGGCCAGGACAAAGCTGAGTGGTTTCCCTGGTGTCCCCCAGCCCTTGCTGGCCCCAGGGGCTGATGGCATTTGTGCTCCCTCAGGTTCATGTCCCCACAGCAACAGCATGGGGGTGCTGCCCCTGCTGTGTGCAATGTAAACAGGGGCTGCTGAGGCAGTGCTGCCGTGTCTGTGCCTGCAAGGATGGGGCACCTGTGTGAGCTGGGGGAGAGGCCAGAGCTGCAGAGGGGGGATGTTGTTGGCAGCTGCATGAGGACGCTCTGGGACGCTGCCCTGGGCTGTGCAGCGCACTGGGGATGGATCAGCCCCTGCTCTGCTGCTCCTTCCCGTCTGCCCCAGAGCCCTTGCAGAGCCCCAGCCATGCTGTTTGCCCCCAGCCTGCCCACGGCCAGCCTGGGGCTGCTCACGGGGGTTTCTGTGCTGAGCATTGGCCTGGCCGTGTTCTGGAGAGAGCCTGGGCAAGGAGCCTGGAGCCCCCAGGGCCTGGCCTGAGGCGTCAGCGCTGCCCCAGCAGTGCCCATGGCCTGTCCCTGCTGCAGCCCCAGCACTGCCACCCCCAGGGCTGTGCCCGGCCCCGAGAGCACTCAGGCCCTGCAGCAACACCAGGGCCACCAGGGCAGCGGGGCAGGGCCACGGCAGCAGCACTGGCAACACCAAGTGCTGCTGCTGCTGCTGCTGCTGGGCACAGCTGCTGGGCCAGCACTGATCTGCCCCAGCTCTGCACACAGACATTGCTGCTGCAGCTCCAGAGAAGGCAACACAAGGGCATCTCTACAGAAAACTCTGCTGGGAGAACCTTCAGTTCCTTTAAAGCCACCAAGAGTGCAGCCCTGCATTGACACAGTCTGTGGGCACAGGGAAGGTGGAGAGAAACAAAACAAGAAATGGTACAAACAGTTGCTTTTTTTTCCAGACAATGTGAATAACTAAAACAAAGGAAAAAAAAACCACTACAACCAAACCAACAAGAAACATCAAAGAAAACTTTTTTTACAAGTTACTTGCAGAAATTGGCTAGCAGTTTAATGTTCCCGAAACCATGCAGTCATCAGTCTCCACACAGCAGTCTTGAGGTCTTGGTTCCTCAGGCTGTAGATGAGGGGGTTCAGGGCTGGAGGCACCACTGAGTACAGAACTGACAGGGCCAGATCTAGGGATGGGGACGAGATGGAGGGGGGTTTCAGGTAGTAAAATATACCAGTGCTGACAAACAGGGAGAGCACAGCCAGGTGAGGGAGGCAGGTGGAAAAGGCTTTGTGCCGTCCCTGCTCAGAGGGGATCCTCAGCACAGCCCTGAAGATCTGCACATAGGAGAAAACTATGAACACAAAACAAACAAATACCAAAGACACATTAAAAGCAAGAAGTCCCAGTTCCCTGAGTTGGGATTTGGCGCAGGAGAGCTTGAGGATCTGTGGGATTTCACAGAAGAACTGGCCCAGGGCATTGCCATGGCACAGGGGCAGGGAAAATGTATTGGCTGTGTGCAGCAGTGAATAGACAAAGGCACTGGCCCAGGCAGCTGCTGCCATGTGGGCACAAGCTCTGCTGCCCAGGAGGGTCCCGTAGTGCAGGGGTTTGTAGATGGACACGTAGCGGTCGTAGCACATCACTGTCAGCAGAAAAAACTCTGCTGAGATGAAGAACATAAAGAAAAAGAGCTGTGCAGCACATCCTGAGTAGGAGATGTCCCTGGTGTCCCAGAGGGAATTGTGCATGGCTTTGGGGACAGTGGTGCAGATGGAGCCCAGGTCGCTGAGGGCCAGGTTGAGCAGGAAGAAGAATATGGGCTTGTGCAGGTGGTGGCCGCAGGCTATGGCGCTGATGATGAGGCCGTTGCCCAGGAGGGCAGCCAGGGAGATGCCCAGCAAGAGGCAGAAGTGCAGGAGCTGCAGCTGCCGCCTGTCTGCCAATGCCAGCAGGAGGAAGTGACTGATGGAGCTGCTGTTGGACATTTGCTGCGGCTGCACATGGGGATCTGTAAGAAAAGTAATCATGGAATAGTTGGGTTTGGAGAGGACTTGAAATATCCCAGCACAGCCTGGGGGCACTTTCCCCCCACTGCCTGCCCAGGGCTCTGCTGCCTGAAGCTGTCCCTGCCAGCAGCTGCTTCCCTGTGCCCAGGGCTGGGCCCTGCCAGTGCTGCCAGAGCCCAGCCCAGCCCTGGGGGCTCAGCTCTGCCCTGCAGAGCCCTCCCAGCTCAGGCACTGCCCAGGGGCAGCTCTGGCTCTGCAGGCTCTGATGGCAACGTCAGAGCAACCCTGAGGAGACTGGAAAAGCAACACTGATGCTGCCTGTGAGGGGCCCTGTGCTGATTTCTGTCACTGCCTGGTTTAGTAAATCTGGGAAATTTTTTTTTCCTCAACCTGAACTGAAAGATAAATATCTATGTGAAATATCCCATCCAGGAAACCCAGAGCAGTAGATTAAAAATGCAAATTTTTCTTTTTTATGCAGCCCCTGCCTTGCTGTGCTCCCTGTATAATCTCCTAGTATATGTTCTGCAGTTCAATGCCATGCTGGAAGCAGTCCTGAACAATGCAGCATCCTCCCCACACAAGGACAACACTCCCAAGCCTCACCAGCTGTCTCCTCCCAGCCAGATCTTGTCCCCCAGTGCTGGGAGCAGCTGCCAGGGCTGGCTGAGAGCTGTCCCTGGCAGGCAGCAGAGTCCCTGCCCCAGCACAGCGCCCTGGGCTGCAGGACCCTGCTCTGCAGGACAGCCCTGGGCACCCCTGGCTGCTCTGCACAAGAGACAAGCAGAGAATGTACTCACAGGCTCTGCAGGCATTGGCATGTTGCAGCTTGAGGAGATGGCTCCAGGAGCTGCAGCTGCATTGTCCTGCAGCCAGAGGTTCCTGTGCCAAGGGCTGGCAGTGATTGTGCCCCAGGCACTTCTCAGCCCCTTCCCAGCCCTGACTGATTGAAGCTCTCTGTGCCTCTGTGCTGTGCCCAGGCTGGCTGCAGGCAGTGCCCCAGCCCTGCTGGGCTGGCAGAAGAGCTGCTCATCAAGAGAAATGTGCTTTTGAAGCTCTTCTTGGTGACCAGGAGCTGCCTCTGTGCCAGGAGCCCAGCCCAGCTCAGCAGCACAGACACAGCACAAGGACTTTAATCAGCCTCTGGGGCTTTGTGCTCAGGCCCTGGACATCAGTCCCTGAGAGGGAGCTGAAGAAACCTCTGCAGAACTCCAAGGCAGAATCCAGCTCCAAAGTTTCTTGGACTTTTAATGGGTCCCACTGAGAGACACGGCTGAGCAAGTGTCCCCAGGCCCCAGGCAGAGCAGAGAACTGCAGGCAGTGATGACAGGTGGGGACAAAGAGAAGCCAAGTCTTGGTGCCCTGGGGCACAGCAGGGTCTGTGCCACCAAGGGCTGGGAGGAGACACCTTGTCCTGAGGCCCTGGGGCCTCCTGGCACAGCCCCAGCCAGGCTGGGCACTGTCAGCCCCTTGTGCTGCCCTCAGCATCCCCCCCTAGCCCACATCCCAGTGGCCTCAAGAATCTGCTGCAAGGAGTCCCTGGGGAGCCTTGCTCAGCAATGGCCCTGGGGGCTCCTTCATGCTCCCTGCAGGGACTGCAGCTTTTTCAAAGGACTTTGGGCTTGGCTTTTGCCTTGGAGTCTCTGAGAGGTTTGTGCAATCATGGCCTCCAATTATCTGCTGTAATTAGTCCCTGGAGAGGCTTTGTCAGTAACAACACTCAGTGGGGCTCATTGATGCTTCAGGGTACTTCAGTTATTTTAAGGTACTTGGTGTTTCCCTTTTGATGCAGACACTGTGAGAGGTTTGTGCAATCATGGCCCCAATTATCTGCTTTAATGAGTCCCTTGAGAGCTTTGTACTGACACTCAGTGGGGCTCATTAATGCCTTGAGATACTCAAGATTTTTAAGGTACTTTATGGATTTAAGAATACTTTTAGGTACTTTTAAGGATTTTCCTTCCCACACTGAGTCTCTGAGATTTTTTTGTGCCATCCTGGCCACCAATTCTCTCCTCCAAGGTGTCCATGAGGAGCCTGTGTTGGGTATCTTCCCCCTTTCTGTTTTACAACAAAGATGGAACTGAAAGATTTTTGTAAGACATTCTAAAAGCATCCAAACAAACATGAGACAATTAACAATACAACAACCACCATTAAGAGAATCAATAGTCCTGTTTTAGCTAGACATCATCCAACCCTTTAGTCCCATATATTGGAAGAGTTTATTGAACCAGTCTTTGTTTTCCACTTGAAGCTTCTTGAACCCTTCCTTCAGTACCTGAATGCTCTTGTGGATTGACTCGCTGTGGCTGGAGAGGTTCATGCAGCACATGCCCTCAGAGTTTACACATCCATGCCCATGTGCCCAGAGTAAAAACTCTATCGCTGTTCTGCAAGGTGGCGTGTCTGATGGTCTCTGTGTCTGAGAGCAGCCACTCAATGTGAGGGAGGCAGCATTGGTTTGCTTACTTAACAGGCACCCAGGATGGTCTGATTGTCCTAAAGCTTTAGCTGCAGCCACCCAAGGTAGTCCAAACTGGGTGTGCTAGCATCTGATACCTGGATTAAAGCTTTCAAAGCCATCTCTTTGATATCATCCAATCCTTCTCTGGGGATACCTGCTGCTTGATCATCTGCTAGGCTGTGTTGTCCTTCTCCAGCTAGATGGTTGATTGTCAATTCTGTCCTTGCCTCATTATTAGCATAGTCTGCTATGAATTGATTTAGTAAACACTTCCATCCCCCTTTTCACAAGGTGTATTCTATAGGTGACAACAACATGGACATAATATATTTTAAATCATACGGGGGTTGAGACATGAGCTGTAAACCTGGTCCTCATTAGGCCATTAAAACAAGGTAAGTCCTTCCTATGGTCTTTAGCTGCCCTACACAGATCCTTGATTTCCCCGTAAACCAATGGCTGATCCCTGGGATTCTGCCCCCTTCTTTCATAACATACGGGGGCAACGAGGAATTTTGAGACTATTTGCCAGTGTCCTTCCTTAACTGCTTCTTTCCAGATCCTTTCCTAGGGATCTTCTGGGGTTGAGGGGCGAGGTGGCTCTGGGGAATGCAAAGTGTTTTCTGGGGAGGAAGAATAACTTGGGGCAGAAACATTTGGATTAGAAATAGTGTGACAGTTGGGCTTAGTATCTTTGATCATGGGGTTATATTGTTGCAGGAGGGTGAGGCAAAGGGCACTGCCATTTTGTCAGGTGTTCCAGGCCTTGATTTAGGATGGCAGACTCCTGGGGTGGAGTTCTGGAGGCATGGCCCAGGGTGAAGGTGGAATCATTGACAGTGGGGGCGTGACCACAGTTGTGGGGGTGGAGTCTGGAGGTTCATTCAGGGCGGAAGAGAAGGTTGTGGTAGCAGGAAGTGAAGGAGCCAAGATGGAGGGAGGATGGTCAGTCTTCCGAGCAACATTCAGGCTCCTTCCATCCTGAGTCTCCAGGCCATGATGCTCCAAGACAGCGTGGCCATTGCCATCTTGGACCATCGTGGAAGGTCTGAGAAAGGCAGGTTTGAGGGGAGGTCCCGAGTTAGGAGTGACCAACGGATTGAGTTTTTAACAAACTGCTTGCTGGTGAAGACTGGTGTGGAAGATGGGGAGCATGCGGGGTGCAATGGGGTCCTTTTTGATTGAAACGTTGTACAGTTTAACTCCCGCTGAGTCCCAAAATTCAATGGCATGGATTTCATCAGCAGAGGCGTCTGGATAATTTTTAATGATCCACCTCATGATTGATTTTAATATGTTCTTTGAAAATATTTTGTCATGATCAGTGAGAATTACTGAAAGCATCCATATATGCTGCTTTCTACTTTGGACATCTGGCTGCCCATTTTTCTCTTTCTCCACCTTACAGGGAAGAGCCACCAGAACACACCAAATCAATTATGGGACATGGGTGCATATTGTAAAAACACAGTGGCAAAATGGGCAATAAATGTCTTGCATTTCCCCAAACCCACCTGCAATCCTATGCAGGTGAAACCATCGTTGTCCCTGCTGATCCTGGGCAAGGTCCCTTGAAGCAATGATGAATCCACTGGGCCCAGCACAATCCAAAATCCCAGGGAGCACTGGCCTGTCCATCAGCCAACCCCAGCTGACGTGACTGACACAGGGAGCC
This sequence comes from Agelaius tricolor, assembly GCF_023055355.1. Classification (NCBI taxonomy): domain Eukaryota; kingdom Metazoa; phylum Chordata; class Aves; order Passeriformes; family Icteridae; genus Agelaius; species Agelaius tricolor. Next base: position 4,640,327 of record NW_027269299.1, on the reverse strand, counting down.
CTGAGTGTCAGGGTCCCTATTTGGGTGCCAAAGGTCACAATGAGGGTGGCTGTGACAAACCTCTCTGGTTCCCTGACTTCAGGGCAAGGGTGGTGAAAATGAAAAGGAGCAGGATCAATGGAGTTGTTTAAAAGGAACTTAATTAACAGAGTGAAAAACAATAAACATGGAGAAGTCCAGCACAGTACAAGGGGTAGGATCCTAAGACCTGAGACAAAGGGGAAGCAACAACATAGACACTTGGGGCTAGAAAACTAGAACAATAACCATATAGAAGAAACACCAACCAGTAAACCAACAGGGGAGTAGAACTTGGACAACTTAGCATAACAACACTTAAGGCTTCTCAGGGAACTCTGAAGCTTACCCTAAGTTAAAAGAATGACTCCTAGGACTTGAAACTCACACCCAGTTCTTCTGGAGTAAAATCTGTCTGACTCTGAGTTACAGCCAGGCTAACTCCCACACTGCTGATTTGCACTGGCCCCTAGGGACCATGTGGCCCAACAGAGCCATGGGGATGTCCTGGGTTCCACGAGGCCCCACAGTGTCACAATGGTCCCTTGGATCCATGGTGCTCTGCAGTGTCACAATGGCCCCTTCATTTCACAAGTCTCCCAAGTGTCACATTGGTCTCCATAGATAGGAAACCACAGAGCCCTCGTGTTTCAGGAGCTGATGAACAGCAACCACCAGAGGCCAAGGCAAGGCTGACCTGTCTGTCCTGGCAGGTTTGCTTGGAGCAACCCTTGGATATTTGAAATTATGAATGTGGAATCCTAATTTCAGACATTTGTGCCTGGAGAAGGATGATTTTTTCCATACAAAGAAGAGCACAAGAGCCCTTTCCAGTGTTTGGAAAATAGGTGAGTTCTGCCCCTCAGGAGTTAAAGACCAGCCAGACTTGTCTGTCCTGGCAGCTTTTGTCCTGCAGTAAACCTTGGATACACAGAAATTTGGAGGTGGAATCCAAATTTTAGGCATGGATACCTGGAAAACATGGACAGTTCTTTTCCATACAAAGGAAAGCCCAGAGCCCCAGTGTTTCAGGGGCAGATGGAAGTGGCCTTCCACATTCCAAGGTCAGCCAGACCTGTCAGGTGACCCCTGGGAGGCCAAGGCAGCCACACCTGTTTCATGTTCCCTTGGTTCCACAGGGCCCTGCAGTGTCACAATGGGTCCTTGCTCCCATGAGGCCCTGCAGTGTGACAATGGTTCTCTGGCTTCCATGAGGGCCTCAGGTGTCATAATGGCCCCTTGGTTACACAAGTCCTTAAGTATCCTAATGGTCTCCATGGTTCCACAAGGCCCTACAGTGTCCTAATGGTCTTTGGGTTCCATGAAGCCTGGCTGTGTCCAATGGCCCCTTGGTTCCATTGGGGCCCAGTAGTGCAACAATGATTCCCTTGGTTCCACAAGTTCCCACAGTGTCACAATGGCCCCTTCCTTCCATGGGGCCCCAGAGTGTCACAAGGGTCTCCATGATTCCATGGGGCCTTGCAATGCCACAATGCTCTCCATGGATCCACGGTGCCCTGCAGGATCACAATGGCCCTTTGGCTCCATGAGGCCCTGAAATGCAGCAATGGCCTCTTGGCCCCACAAAGCCCTGCTGCTTCACACTGGCCCCTTGGGACCATGCGGCCCCAACAGAGCCACAAAGATGTCCTTGGTTCCACGAGGCCCCACAGTGTCACAGTGGCCCCTTGGATCCATGGTACCCTGCAGGGTCACAATGATCCCCTTGGTTCCACAAGTTCCTACAGTGTAACAGGTTCCACAAGGGCCTGCAGTGTCACCATGGCCCATTGGTTCCACAACACCCCGCAGTGTCACAATGGTCTCCATAGGAAGGAAACAAGTGAGCCCCAGTGGGGCAGGGGCAGATGAGAGGCAGTCACCAGAGGCCAAGGCTGCCCAGACTTGACTGAATGGGCAGATTTTGACTGGGAGTAACCCTTGGATATAGAGAATTTTAGACGGAGAATCCCAATTTTGGCCATGTGAGCTGAGACAAGAAAGACAGTTCTTTTCCATAGGAATAAAAGCACAGAGCCCCAGTGCTTCACGGTCAGATGGGAAGTGGCCCTTGATATGCCAAATTCAGTGGGACCTGTCAGACAGACCCCAGGAGGCCAAACCAGGCAGACCTGTTCCATGTTCCATTGACTTCATGGGTCCTAACACTGTCACAATGGTCTCCTTGATTCCATGAGGTCTGGCAATGTCACAATGGCTTCTTGGTTTATGAGCCCCAACAGAGTCACAAGGGTCCATTGGCCCCACGCAGCCCCGCTGTGAAACAATGGCTCCTTGTTTCTATTTTAAATCAATCACAGTCAAACCACAGTTTGATCATTGATCCTTGCTTCTATAGGGCCCATGATTTGTACAATTGTCTCCTTGATTCCATGATTCCTGGATTCCACAGTCTCACCATCGTTTCCTTGGATCTCCATTGTCACAACTGACCCATGGCTCCATGAGGTTCCGTAGTGTCACCGTGGTGGCTGTCAGAGGCTGGATGAGATCCATGTCCCGAGACACCTTGGGATGCTCGGAATGCCCGTGTGGGGCCAGGGCCGGGTCAGGCCTTGGTTTGTGGTGGGACAGAGCCCCGCCCCCAGCCCTGGCCTGGCAGAGCTGTCAATCACACAGCAGGGGGTGATGCTAACCCAGCTCTGATTGGCTGAGCTGTCAATCAATCACACACCAGCAGCTGGCGCTACCCTGGCTCTGATTGGACAAGGAACTGGCAGTCCCACCCCAGGGGCGGGCCATGAAGGCCTAGGGGGTTAAAAGCTGGAGCACGAGGCCAAGCCAGGGTCTGGATCCTGCCTTGTGCTGGGGTTTCTCTGTCAGTGATGCTGGAACCTGAGCTGTTAGTACCTATGTGTGCCTCTTTCTAAGGATATTCTGTCTTTCTGTTCTCTATTTCTTTTCCTTATTCTAATCCTACTTACCTGGAACATTTTTGGGTAACTTAACATGTTAAGGGTTAAAGGATTTTAGGTTGAATGTGTGGGAATCCAGGGCACAGGGAATATTTCTCTGTCTGCTCTGAGGGGTCCTGACCGCCAGAGAAACACTGCCTTTAACCTTCGCCCATGGAGAGGACTTCCAGGACTTTGAGATAGATTAGAATTTACCAAAGTGTGAAATAGATAATAGAGAGTAGTATAGTATGTCACTTGGGTGAGAATTCTAGGTTTTGGGTTTTTTAGTGTGGTGTAGATAGGAAGCAACATGTGGCATTTGAGTGTAGTCCCTGTCTTCTTCATCTACTCCATTTTCTGCAGTGTTGGTGGCACAGGGTGATTGGTCAAGGAAAGCACCGTGCAGAGGTTATGTGGACAGTCAAGGGATGAGTTAGTGGTAGATAAGTAGAAAAAACATATGTTTTAAGAGTTGATTGGATGAGATAACTTTAAAAGACCTTGAAACCCTACATTTTGGGGCCATTTTGTGGTGCTTTTCTAGCATGCTGGGCCTGGTGTAGACAGCAATGCAAAACTTTACATAAGATAACTATAAACAAGAAGCTGAAGACTGAAAAAGTCCTGTGCATCTCCTTTTGCCTGGCACAGAACTGCTACAGGAGGGTTTCCACAATCCAGAAAGCCCCAGAAAGGCCCAATGTAAAACAAATATCAATAACTGGTGCCCCAACAATGTTTGTAATAAGTTGGCTTTTTTCCATAAAGTTGTTTACTGAAGGGTGTTGTCTTAATTGGCCACTCATGTGAAATGTGTTGATTAAATGACCAATGAGGTCCACCTGTAGTAAAGAAAAGGATTGAAAAAACAGGTGGCTTTTAACCCTTAACCTTCTGATCTGAGTCTGTGTCATCTCTGACTCAAGGGTGACATTTGGGGATCTATGGGGGCTATTGGGGATCCTTTCTGCACCTTGAGACGCAACAGGAGCTTCTCTAATAAACTTGGACTGAAGCTCCCACTGTGCCCATGGCAGGAACCCCTGTGAGTGTCTGGGCCATTCCGGCCCTTTGGCAGCCTGGGGACTCCTGGGATGTCACCATGGAGCCCCCGTGAGTGCCTGTGACAGATGGGTGCCTTTGCAGCCCAAGGTGCCCTGGGATGTCACCATGGAATGGCTGTGACTGCCTCTGACCACAGGGCTCTTTACCATCCCCAGAAAGCCCTGGGAGGTCTCCCTGGAGCCCCTGTCTCTGTGTGTGACATTCCAGCTCTGGAACAGCCTGGAGACTCTTGGAAAGTCCCCAAGGAACCCCTCTGAGGGCCTGTGACAAATTTGATCCTTAGCAGGCAACTATCACCAGGACCCTGTTGCTATGGTCCGTTTCCATGGCAACCATCACCAGACGCCCTGTTGCTATGGTCCGTTTACATGGCAAGGATCACCAGGACCCTGTTGCTATGCTCAGTTTCCAGGGCAACCATCACCAGCCCCCTGTTGCTATGCTCAGGCCCTTGGCAGCTCCATGGAGACCCCATGCCAGGGGTGGTTGCCATGGACACCAGCTCAGGCCTGCAGCCAGAGCCTGTTGCCATGGCAACCATTGGCAGCCCCATCCCCAGGCTCATGGGATCCCAGAGCCACAGAATTGGCTGAGCTGAGAGGGACCCATCAGGATCCTCCAGTCCAACTGCTGGCCCTGCACAGGACACCCCAACAATGCCAGCCTGGGCCTGGCAGCGCTGGCCAAACGCTGCTGCAGCTCAGAGAGCCCTGGAGCTGGGACCCTTCCCTGGGGAGCCTGGCCAGGGCCCCAGCAGCCTCTGGGCAAAAACCTTTTCCTGACATCCAACCTGAGCCTGCCCCGACTCAGCTGCAGCCGCTCCCTCCACTCCTGTCCCTGGGCACCAGAGGGAAGAGGTTCCCACAGCCCCAGCCAGGGACCCGCTCCCAAGGCTGCTGCCATGGCCACCAGGGCTGCCACCAGCAGGGATGCTTGGTTTCCACGGGCCGGGCTTCAGGAATGGGATTCCCCAATTTCCTGCTCCCGCTAAAACCGCGCTGCCCTCGCTGCCCTCCCGCCTCCCGTGGAAAACACAAAAGGCAAAGATCCCGGGCTGGGATAAGAACAATTTATTGGGAACAACAACGAGATAAGGAACAAACAGGAAAACGGCCTCTTCCATGAGGTTCTGCTGTGGGGATTTGTCCTCCCTGCTCTCCATCCTCAGCTCCTTCCCTGGGGGAGGAAGGACAAGGAGAGGATGGGATTTGCCTCCATGCCAGAGGGAAGGGGAAGGAGATCCCCCAGTGCATCCCCAGCAGGACCGCATTGGCAGCGGGGTTGTCCTGCAGCCGGGGCCGTGCTGGGCTGGGAGATGGAGCAGGAGAGAGGGGGAAAGGGGCACTGACTTCCTCCTCACCTGCCTGGGGATCCTGGGCCATCTTCCTCTTCCTCGCAGTCTCCTGCTCCATCTGGCCAAGGTGTGGGAATCCTGGTTTGGGGAAAAACAAGGGATCAGCATGGTGGGTTTAATGGTCCCGCTGCCCAAGTTTTGGATGGAGATGTCACTGCTCCCTCCAGCCTCGGGGACCCGGACCCTGCTCATCCCCAGCCTCCCCCATTCCTCCAGGCTGCTGGGGATCCCCCGGCTCCGGCATCGCCCCTCTGCGCTCTCCCCACTCCAGGGCTCCCACGTTCTCCCCCAGCTCTCCCGGGGATCCCCAAACCCAACATCACTCCCCTGCCTGCAGGTACCGGCAATCGCCACGTGGGACACCCCAAGATCCCTCCAGGGCCATTTCCGGCCCAGCTTTGGGGTCCTGCAAGATCCAAACATCCCCTGCCCTGCCAAACCACCCTGCCGGAGACCGCCCGATGCATTTGGGGTGAGCTCCCCGCTCACCTGCGGTTCCGGGGGGCGATGCCGGGGGACCCCGGCCCGAGCGGGGGAACCGCGTGGGGTTGGTGCTGCTCCTCGTCCTGCTCCTCCTCTGTCCCTTCTCTTCCAGCTCCTCCTCCTCCTGCTCCTCCTTTCCTCTCGATCCTCCCTTTGCCTTTCCTTTTCCTCCTTCTCTCTCCCTCCTCTCCCTCCCGCTCCATCTCCGCTCCCAGCCCGCCCCGGGCAGTGCCGGCACCCAAAAGCAGCCGCGCTCTGCCCTGGGGGGGTTCCAAAGCGGCCCCGCCCCGCCCGGCACTGGGAGTGATACTGGGGGCGCTGGGAACGATGGTGGGAGCACCGGGCAGGAACTGGGAACGCTCTCCCTGCCGGTGATGCTCTTACTGGGAGCGCTGGGAACGATGGTGGGAGCACCGGGCAGGAATTAGGAGCGCTCTCCCTGCCAGTGATGCTCTTACTGGGAGCGCTGGGAACGATGGTGGGAGCACCGGGCAGGAACTGGGAGCGCTCTCCCTGCCGGTGATGCTCTTACTGGGAGCACTGGGAACGATGGTGGGAGCAGCGGGCAGGAACTGGGAGCGCTCTCCCTGCCGGTGATGCTCTTACTGGGAGCACTGGGAACGATGGTGGGAGCAGCGGGCAGGAGCTGGGAGCGCTCTCCCTGCCGGTGATGCTCTTACTGGGGGCGCTGGGAACGATGGTGGGAGCAGCGGGCAGGAGCTGGGAGAGCTCTTCCTGCCGGTCCCGCTTTTACTGGGAGCGCTGGGAGGGAACTGGGAGCAAACAGCGCCAGGACGCGGCTGCAGCCGGCGGGGGGCGGAGCCAGGCCAAAGGGCGTGGTTATGCAAATACGAGAGCGATCGCGCGCTGGGATTGGTGGGTGGGAGCAGCGCGGGGCTTCCTCGGTCACGTGAGGCCGGGGGGGGGCCGGAGCGATGTTGGCGGCGTCCGGTGAGAGGGGACAGGGAATGGGGACAGGGAATGGGAATGGGGATAGGAATCGGGACCGGGAATGGGGACAGGGACCGGGAATGGGGATAGGGAATGGGGTCAGGGACCAGGAATGGGGATAAGGAATGGGAATGGGGAATGGGAATGGGGAATGGGGACAGGGACCGGGAATGGGGATAGGGAATGGGGTCAGGGACCGGGAATGGGGACAGGGGATGGGAATGGGGACCGGGAACGGGGAATGGGGACAGGGACCGGGAATGGGAACAGGGAATGAGGACAGGGAATGGGAATAGGGACCGGGAATGGGAACAGGGAATGGAGACAGAGACCGGGATTGCGGACAGGGACCGGGAATGGGGATGGGGACAGGGCCAGGGACCTGAAATGGCACTGGAAATACGGTACAGGGATCAGGAATACAGGACAGGGACAGGGAATGGGATCCAGACTGGGATGGGAGCAGGATGGGAACGGGATAGGGGGGACATGGGAACGGGCCGGGGAAAGGGGAGTGACTGTGGGAATGGGGCAGCCACTACAGGGGACACAAGGCGTTGGGATGGGGGCACATGGGGACAGTTCTGGGGCAGGGGGTCCTTGATCAGCTGTCCCAGAACCTCCTCCAGGGTCTCCCAGTGCAACTGGAGCCGCTCAGCCTGGTGTCCCCAAAGCCCTGAGCAAGCCCCAAGTCTCTCCCAGGAACCCTCAAGTCCCTCACACCCAGCATCCCCCACATCCCCTGCAAGACCCCCATCCTTGTCTTAGCTCAACGTCTTTATTTTTACCCTGCTTTTAGGAGGTTTGGAAGGGCAAAGAGAAATGAAAAGAAAATCCAGGCCATGGGGTGGGGAGCCAGGAGGATATGGAGGCCCCAGCCAGGTGTCTCCTCAACAGAGATCACCAGCACCACAGACCACCAGGGCTCTGTCCACCGGGGTCACTGGGGATCATCCAGCGCGGATCCTCCCGTGGGGAATGGAGCTGGAGCAGCACATGGAGCTCTTCCCACACTGGGCGCACTCGCAGGGCTGCCCTTGGTGGTGCCTCCGTTGGTGTTGGGTCAAAGCTGAGCCATTTGAGGTGCTCGTCCCACACCTGGGACACTCATAGGGCCTGGGACATCCCCAGGAGCAGGGCTGGGATGGGCTCTGGTGCCTGGGACATCCCCAGCAGTGGGGCTGGGATGGGCTCTGGTGCCTGGGACATCACCAGCAGCAGTGGGGCTGGGATGGGCTCTGGTGCCTGGGACATCACCAGGAGCAGCGGGGCTGGCTGTGATGCTCTCCAGTGCCTGGGCCATGCCCAGGGGTGCTGCTGGCTGGGGTTGGGTTGGTGCCTGTGCAGTGCCCAGGGCAGGGTCACAGCGGGGCAGCTCTCAGTGTCCCCAGCAGGTCACGCTGTCCAGGGCAGCCGTGCCAGGGCTCACTGCGCACACGGGGCAGGCTGGGCTGGACGGGGCTTGGGGCACAAACGCCGCCCCCGGGGCTGGGCTCTGCCCCTGCCTCTGGGGCCCAGCCCCTGCCGGCAGCGCCTTGGGCAGGGCACGGGGCTGCTGCTGGCCCAGGGGGACAGGCCTTGCCCCCTGCCAGCTGCACGGGCCCCTCGGGTGCCCGTGCCACATCCCTGTGCCTCCTGTCCCCACTACTCCCTGCCACCTTCACTCCCTCCATCAAAGCCCCTCTCAACCTCTTCACTGTCACCTCTGGAAGGAAAGAAAGAATGAAGGAAAGGAAGTGTTGTCTCTTCACCCTGGCTGGATGCCAGGCACCCACCATGGCTGCTCTCTCACTCTCCTCCAGAGATGGGCAGGAGGGAGAAAAATAGAAAATAGAATGAAGGCTTCATGGCTTGAGTTAAGGACTGGGACAGATCACTCAGCAAATGCCATCATGGGCAAAGCATTTTTGAAATTACAGGTATTAATTGAATTTATTTCTATCCAGATCAGGGCATGATAGTGAGAAGTAAACTAAAGCTTCAAAAACACCTTCTGCCCGATCCTCCCTCCTTCCCAGCTCTGCCTCCTCCCCCAGTGGTGCAGGGAGACAGGCACTGGGGGCTCTGCTCCGTTCATCACCCGTTGTTTCTCTGCTGCTCAGGGAGAGGAGTCGTTCCCCTGCTGCACCGTGGGGTGCCTCCCCGAGACACTTCTCCATGAACTTCTCCAGGGTGAGTTCATCTCACGGACAGCAGCTCTTCACAAACTGCTGCAGCTGCCTCACTCTCCCATGGGCTCACAAGTCCTGCCAGGACCCTGCTCCAGCGTGGGCTCCTCTCTCCACGGCTTTGCAGGTCCCTGCCGGGTCCCTGCTCCAGCACAGGTTTCTCATGGGGTCACAGCCCCTGCTCAGGCACCCCCTGCTCCAGCACGGGCTGCTGCAGGTGCTGCAGGTGTGTCTCTGCTCTCCGGGCCCTCCAGGGGCTACAGGGGCCCAGCTGCCTCTCCAGGGGCTGCCCCAGGAAATCTCAGGGCAATCAGCTCCAGCCCCTGGAGCAGCTCCTGCCCCTCCTCCTGCCCTGCCCTGCCCTGGGGTGTGCAGAGTTGTTCCTCTCACATGTTCTCACCCTGCTCTTCCCTGCTCACAGGGACACAACTACACAATCACCCATTTTCTTTTTCTTAAATCTCTTTTCCCAAAGGTGTTACCACCATTTCTAACTGGGCCAGCCTTGGCCAGCGGCTCGTCCATCCTGGAGCCAGCTGGATTTGACTCTGTGGGACGTGGAGGAGCAGCTGCTTCCAGCAGCCTCTCACAGAAGGTGCTCCTAAAGCCCCTCACCAAAACCTGGCCATGCAAACCTAGTATAAGTATGGCAGGGATTTTATTAATTCTTCTTATTTCCATTATCTTTTTTTTTTTTTGCTAATTATAGTACAGTTCTTATTATTACTAGTCGTTTTAGTCTTTTTGACTCTATATTAATAGTGGCTAGAGTAGAACTGGAAACAAAGGTTCTTCATTGCAAGTAGAAGTTATAATTTTGGCAGCCTCTTGCCCTGCCCTGTTCTGTGTCATTGCTGTGTGTGAAGCTGCTGCTGCCAGGACTCCCTATTTGCCTGGTTTGGGAAATTCAATGGCATTGCTCACATGTCAGAAAGAGAGGGCTCCTTCCATTCAAATGGATTGCCTGAGCTCTTCTAGTCCCAGTGTTGGAAGTTTGTTTTCTATCATTGTTGACTTTCTCAGCTTCTGTTACTATTTGTGATTTTATAACAAAATGTTCTCAGATGTGACTTTGCAAGATTCTCTAATCAGATTCAGTTTTTTTTTGCTCTTGGATTTCTTAATGGTGTGTCAGAGCTGAAGGCAGCATTTTGGGTGGGAAGCCTTCAGTGGGAGCTGGGATTGCCTCAGCAGCAGCTGGTTGTGCAGATGTGAGCAGAGATAACCGAGATGCCATGAAGGGAATGTTGTGCCCGGCGGGAGCCCGCAGTGCCCGGCTGGAGGGAGCTGCGCTGGGAGCTGCAGGTTGTGCCGGGGCCGGGCAGTGGCCGGAGCCCCGGCCAGGGGCCGGCGATGGACACTGACCCTGGGCCGGGCAGGGGCTCGGGGCCCTGCGGCGCCGGGCGCTCGGTGCCCGCTCACAGCGGGGCTGTGCGGGAGCCGGAGCAGCGAGAGAGCCCGGGCCGAGCATCAGCCCCGGGGCGGGCACGGCTGGGAGGGGACCCAGCCCGGGGGTCCCGCAGAGCCTCCCTGCTCCAGAGCCGCAGCTGCGGCAGCACCGGGGGCAGCTGCCGGGACCTTTGGGGCACGGAGGAGCCGCGGGCGGGCGTTCCAAGGGCTCCTTCGGGGCAGGATTTTGTCCCGGTGCGGGGCAATTCCCGGGGCTGGGCGGGCTGGGGCCGCTGCCGAGCGCCGCCGCCTTTGCCCGGAGCCCCCGGGCAGAGCTCTCTGCTCGGGGCTGTGAAAAACCACGTTCACTCTCCTGTGAAGATTTAGAGTTTAATAAAGGACAAGGGGAGACAAGGACCACGGAGCAAAGGTTCTTACGGCCGGCTGCATCTTGGCACTGAACCAAGTCCCCCTGTTATCTTCGGGGATAGCCCTTCAATACCTTTTCCTGACATCAACCTGTTGCATATTCATAGACCCTTGTGCATAGTAAACTTTTTCCCAAACTAGTTTCCATATTCCAAGAACTGTTTAGCATGGCTCCTCCTCGGTTCCACCTTTTTACAGCATGCGTATTCCTGGTTGTGGTTTTACTCCTTTTTTATTATCACCTTCAGTTTTGGCCCCGGCCCACGCTACCTTCAGACGGTGAGTGCTGATAGTTGGCACATCTGCAGCAGGTGTCCTCATCCCACGTTCATTGGATGTTACCCCATCCAAGCAGGCATTTTAACACAAGCATACTTATATCAGCTATTTCACTACTATGTCTAAGCTTAATTAACAACAGAAATAAAAACTGTATCTTTATAACAAAGTTATTTTAACACCACACATAAAATCCATGTGAATATTTGCGAAAAGCCAATATTGCAATATGTATCTATAACAGGGCCAAGGGCCGGGCGCCCCTCGGCGGCTCCGGCCCGGCAGAATTTTGGGGGTCCCGGTGTTGGTGCTGGCAGAGCCCCGGCGCTGGGCCGGGGGGTGCGTGGGACCCTCCCAGGGGGGCTTGGGCTGCCCGGGGCAGGCGCTGCATCCTCAGCCCGGAGCCACGGGGGGATCGCCCGGGACCGGCGGGCTGGGGGCTGGGAGAGCGGAGAGGGCGGCACCAGAGCTGGGGGAGGCTCTGCAGCCTGTGGGGTCGGACACTCCGATAAGGGGGACCCCGGGAGCCCGGAACGGGGAGCCCGGATAGGGGGAACCCCGGCAGCCTGGAGATGTTGGGACCATGGACAAGGTCCCAACTTCAGGGTCTTGGGAACCCTGGGCCCTGAAATGGGGACCACGCAAAGGCGGCACCCCATGAGCCAGAGGGAGCAGGGGGTCCCTGTGCAGGCTAAGAGGAGCAGGAGAGTCCCCGTGCAGGATAAGGGGAGCAGGGGGGTCTCGATGCCGGCAATGGGGGTTCAGGGTCCCGGTGCCGGGGGTCCCACTCCCCCCTGGCGCCCCAGGAGCGCCCCCAGCCCCAGCGCTGGAGCCATCGCGCTGCTCCTCCTCGCTCCCAGGATGATCCCTGAGATGAAGGACTACATTTTGTTCGTCACGAAAAAGAGACCAGTGTGTTACAAGAGTTGTCTGCTGACTATTTCTGTACTACTTCATGAGATATGAGCTACAAGGATACCAGGGAAGGGGTTGCAGGAGCCCACACATAGTCCCACCCAGCAAATGGTACAAACAGATAACTCACAGAAATAACGACCAGGGAAAGGCTGGGGAAAGGGCAGGGGCAGATTAACACCCAGCAGGGAAACCTTTCCCGCTGACAAATGGTACAAGCAGATAACTCACAGAGATAAAGACCAGGGAAAAGCTGGGGAAGGGGCAGGGGCAGATAACAGTCTGCAAGGCAGGACATTTGCTTGCTTAAGCTTGATAGGGCACATATTGCGTTAATCATAAGATTTTGGTAATTTTCCACGGAGAAGTCACCAAATAAAGACATAGGGTGAAGAAGACGCAGCTGAGGAAGACTCCGCAGCCTTTTATCACCGACCACCAGGAGACAGAAGGATGACCCTCTAGCAACAACCAGCGCAGGCGCAGAGAGCTCCGAGATAACATGGACTCCTGAAGGATGGAGAGGATAAAAGGACTGAATCAGAAACTAGTTGGTGCGGCAGTAGGTGGAGCTGAGACTCCCCTGTCGCCCAGCGCTGAGCCTTTGCTTACGTAGTATAACTGCTTCAATAATTAATAAATTCTTTGATTGGAAATTACTCGTTTTGAGTCAATTTTATAACAATCCCAGTAGAACTCAGTCGTCCAGGAGCTGCTCCCAGGATGATCCCAGTACAGCCCAGTCTCTCCCACTCCTGGCATGCCCCCCAGCCCTCTCTGCGTTCCGACCTGTCCCGCCTCCGTCCCCGCCCCTCCCGCGGGCTGCGAGGGCTCCGGGAGCGGGGGAGGAGAGGGAGGGAGGAAGGGAAGAAGAGGCGGAGCGGCAGCAGGAAGCAGCAGCAGGAGAGGGGAGGATGAATCGCGGGGCTCCGGCGCTGCCTGACCTCGACCTCGCAGCCCCGGGAGCATCGTCCCCCATCCCGCAAGGGCCCGGGCAGGGGGAGCGCGGCCCAAATATCCTAGGAGTGCCTGGGTTTGGGGTTTTTGGGGGGGATGTTTGGAGCTGGCAGGGCTCCAAAGGCGAGCCGCAGATGGCCCTCGGGTGGACATCGGGGGTCCCCGGGAGGTGTTTCTGGGGGGTCCCGGTGTGGGTGCCGGCAGAGCCCCGGCGGGGGGCGGGGGCATGCGGGTCCCCCCGGGGTGGGGGTTGGGCTTCCCCGGCCGGGCCCTCCGAGCTCTGCCGGGGTCGCGTGGGCAGCTGCGTTCCCCTCTACTCGCTCCCTGAATGGGCTTCAGAGAGTTCCAGACAGAAAAGAAGCACGACTGAGCACCTCCTCCATGTCCTCCTGACTTCTCCTCTGTGGCTTGCACTTAGGCTCCCAGCTTCACTTTCCTTGTCTCCTTCTCTATGCCAGGTGACTACACCACGGATCCTGCCAACAAACACATCTTCCGTACCGCACCAGCCAATACCCTGGCCACGGTGCTCGGTGCACGCGATGGGACAGAGCAGGGCTGTGAGGAGACCCCCCACAGCCAACTCGTTCCTGGCTGACCTGGAGCTTTTCTGAGGCATTCCCTGTGCAGGTGACCTCGAGGCCAGGCTGCGGGACTCGGTGACGTGGAGCATTTCCAAAGCGTCTGCCATCCCTGCGGCCGGTGCCCTTGAGGACAGACTGCGGGACTTGCAGTCCTATTTCCTTTTGGAGACTTCTCTCTTGCTGGTGCCCTCGAGGACAGACTGCGGGACTTCCTGTCCTGTAGCCTTCCCGAGGCTCCTCTGTTGCAGGTGCCTTCAAGGCACAACTGCAGCACTTGCTCATCTTCAGCGCTTCCGAGGCCTCTCTGCTTCAGCAAGCACTCCTAACTGCAAAGAGTGACATGGAGCAGAGACCCCCCAGCATGCCCAAGCTGGCCTGGCTGGAGGAGGAAGAGGCTGGAGCTACCTCAGCACAGCAGCCTGAAGAACTGGAGCAGTTCCAGCTGCTGCAGGAGCGTGAGTGTCCGAGCTGGGCCGCAGGGCTGGTGCCTGTAGCCAGCTTGGCCCCATCCCATCCTATCCCATCCCATCCCATCCCATCCCATCCCATCCCATCCCATCCCATCCCATCCCATCCCATCCCATCCCATCCCATCCCATCCCATCCCATCCTTGTCCTGTCCATGGATAGGACAGAAGCTAGGCTGGAGCACCTGGCAGCCGTGCTCCATCCCCCGGGGCATCCTGAGGCTCTCCCTGCCTGGGCGGTGCAGGGCTGGGCTGTCTTCTCTGGCCTCTCCCGCAGCCCCTCAGCTCTGGCTGCGCTTGCTCTTTGCCAGATGCAGCCAAGGACCCGACAGAGGAACAGGAAGCCGCCCGTGGCCGCTTCGGCAGAACGGCGCAGGTACCTGCAGCCATCCCCACCTGGGCTGGGCCTGCTGGCACTGCTCAGCCAAGCAGCAGGCTTGGAGTGCTCCATGGATTCTCCCTCCCTTGCTGCCCTTCTCCTGCAGACCCTCTGTGAATTCATCACGTGCCTTTGGCAGGAAGAGACCGCCGGTGCGGGCACGGGCATCTTGGAGAACCTTCCGTTCCTCGATGCCGAGACTGGTGCTGCCATGCTGGATTTGCTTGTGGTGAAGGGTGTCTCCAATCCAGCGCGAGTAAGCAGCCTGGGGCAAGGGCTCATTGGCCCCAGCAGTGGTGTGGCGCCTCGAGCCGGTTCTGCCGGCCTCCCTTGGCCTTTGAGGCCCAGCCCGATGCGTTTGGAAGGGAAGCACTTCTCAGGGGAAGTTGCTGCTCTGGCACCTCTGCGAGTCTGCCCGTGCCTTCTGCAGGTGCCCGCCATGGTGAGGTCCATCCACCAGTGGCTCAGGGCCAATGAGGCTGCTGGGCACAGGCTGGACAAGGCCCTTCTGGAGCTGACCGAGGAATACCCCAGTGACGTGCTGATCACCCTCTTGCGCTGGGCCCCATCGTGTGACAGGTGGGGCAGCCCCACGTGCCTTGAGGGCTTGGGCTTCACCGGCCCGTCACCCTGTAGAGCCTGTCCCTGCTGACTGCCAGACAGGCAGGGAGTTGCAGGATCCTCTGGCTCCTCTGTTTTCCAGTGCGGCCATGGCAGCTCCTGAGCCTGGTGCCATGCTCCCTCCCTGCCCCTCGGGGCCCCTGTACCCACGTGGGCTGGCTGGCCGCTGCCGGCCAGGGGCAGTGGGCAGAGGCAGGGCTCAGGGCCAGCGCGGGCCCCTGCAGCTGCCCAGGCCACGGCGCTGTGGCCGAGACAGCCCTGACACAGAGCTCTGACCCCACAGAGCTGCCACCACCATGTGGGCAACCATCATGTCCTCGAGCAGGACTGCGGAGCCGGCGCTGCAGCTACTCCTCGATGTGCTGAGCGCCTGGCCAGTGAGCAGCGTGTCCACCTCCGATGGGGACGACGCAGGAGTCTTTGCCCTGGCTGTGAGTTTCTGGAGCTGGCCTTTGCCAGCCCCTAGGCCAGCACTCCAGCAGCCAGCTCTCTGTCCTCCCGCCAGCTGCATCCTTCTGCCTCAGAGACTGCGCTGAATCCTGCCTTAGGGGCAGGCTTCAGGGGCACCAGGCCGGCTGTTTCCCCCCCTTGTCTCCCCCAGCCTCTCCCTCGCATGCTCAGGCCCTGCCACGTGCATGTCTTGGCCACTGAGCCTTGTCTCTGGCTCTTTGATTTCTTGCAGGCGACCGTGGCGCTGTGGAGAGTCTTCAATCTGGCCTGGCGCTCGCCTGTCGTGCTGGAGTATTTCCCCAGTCTCTTTCTGAGTCTGCTCTTCCAAGCGTACATCAGCATGCAGGAGATGCCAGAAGAGGTTGAGACCTTCTGGAAGGGATGCCAGGAGCAACATGGCCTCTCCGCCAAGCCCAACAGGTGCCCCATGCCAGTCCTCCCAGCCTCCCCATCCCTCCCATGCCCCCAGGGCAGGAGCCGGGGCTCCCAGCGTGACCTGGCCTTTTCTTTGCACACAGCTTTGCCCTGCAGACCCTGAAGGCCCTGCAGACCCTGAAGGCCCTGCTCTGCCAAATGCGCTATGAGCACGCGGTGCTGTCCATGGAACGCAAGCGTGCCTGGGACACGCTGCTCTGTGCCGACACCCACCACTGCGCAGTGGGTCTGCTGGCCAGGTGAGACCTCGTTCTCCCCACCGCCCCTCTCCTTTGTGCCCGCAACGCCCCACACAGTCCCCGTGGTCATGGGCGGCAGGGCCTTGTCACCGAGGGAGGGATGAGCAGACTGGAAAAGGCCGGCACAGGAGGGTGCCCGGGAATGGCCGCCTCCCAAAGCGCCCCCGGGGTGCTCGGCAGGAGACCAGAGCTCTGCCAGTCAGCCCTGGGAGAGCTTTGCCCGCCCGGCCCAGGAGCAATGGTGCCTTTTTCTCCCTGCCAGGGAGATGCGCCATGTCTCCATCATCTGGTGTTGCGACATGGCATCCCGCCTCTTTGACCTGCTCAGCCAAGGCATTTCAGACTGGGAACTGCCCGCCCTGGCCTTCCTGGTGGAGGTGAGCCCCATGGCCAGCGCTGCCTGGCTGAGCTGCCTCCCAGCCCTCTGCCCTCTCGTAGCCGCAGCTGCCTGGGACGCTGCACCAAGCCCTTTGCTGCTGCCTTGGCTCGGCCCTGTGCCCTTCTGAGCTCCTGCCAGCTGGGCACCTCTGTGCCTGCTCTGTGCCTTTCAGGTCCTGGATTGCCTGGACTTGAGCCAATGCGGTGAAAAAGTCCTGGAGATCTT
The DNA here is from genome assembly GCF_023055355.1 of Agelaius tricolor. Taxonomy (NCBI): domain Eukaryota; kingdom Metazoa; phylum Chordata; class Aves; order Passeriformes; family Icteridae; genus Agelaius; species Agelaius tricolor. The sequence continues at coordinate 4,623,622 of NW_027269299.1, read as the reverse complement.
GACAAGGCACCTGCAGAGCCAGTCCAGGCAGATGCGTCGCGTGGCGCTGCGAGGCCTCGTGGGGCTCACCTCGATGGTGAGAAGGAAGCAGCAGCTGAAGCTGTGCTGCCAGCGTGGGGCTGGGGCAAGCAGCCCCTTGGGCTTAGCTGGGCTTTGGCAGCTGTGCCAGCTGCTCCCAGCTCTCCAGGGTCGCTGTTCAGCTGCCTGAGTGCTTCGGGACAGGCCTTCGGCCTCTGAGCCCTCCAGCAGCAGCAGCAGCAGCAGCTGCAGCAGCGTGGGGTTGCCCAGCCTTGTTTTGCACACAGGATCCAAGCATGTACAGCCTGACTGAAAGCCTTGGGAAGCTACTGTGGGATAGAGATGAAGACATCGTTGAGATGAGCCTCGTTGTGCTCAGCTTCCTGCCGCTGCAGAAAGACCTGGCAATAGCCAGCCCCATGGCCCTGCAGCTGGCTGAGGCGCTCTGGCACCTCTTTGACAATGTGAGGCTCTGTGCCCCCAGCCACGGGCACTTGGGTGGCGCCTTGGGCCTGGGCACAGGAGGGCCTGGAGCAGCTGATGTGGAGGGCTTTTGCTTCCTTTCCAACAGGACAAGAGCCTTGTGCGGCTGCTCTCCATTGGCCTCTTCCAAGACGTGATCACGCTGGTAGTGGCAAAGGGAGAAAAGGCCCTGAAGAAGCACGTGAGCCAGAGCCTGCTCCCACTCTTCTTCCAGTGCCACGATGAGAACGGGCGTGTGGCACAGGTGAGGCCTCCTGGGTGTCCCCATGGCAGGGGGCTCAGCTGTCTCCCCAGCCCCTGGCACCTGAGGGGCTCCAGCCTCCTCCTGGCCTTGGCACAGAGATGCGGGTCCTGTGCCCTGGGCTGCGGTGCCATCTCTGGGTCTCTGCTGCTCTGCAGGCCTCTCGGGAAACACTGCTTTCTGCAGTTAGGTTCCTGAAGAGGAAGGATCTCAAGCAGCTGCTGAAGATGGATCAGATGTGGAGATTTGCCGAGTGCTTGGTAAGGACAGGCTGGAATGCCCAGCCCGATGCCTGAAGAAGCCGCCTGCCCTGGCGCCTGCGGCTGCTGGCCGGGCCTCAGGGCTCCGTGGGCGGGGGGCGAGTAGTGCCGGCCGTAGGGGGCGCCCGGCCCAGGGGCAGGGCCCGCATCAACCCTTTCCCTCCGTGCCCTGCCGCTCTCTGCAGCTGGCAGAGGACAGGAGCCGAGCGGCCGAGCGCCTGCGCCAGGCCCTGCCGTACCTGCGGAGCGCACAGGAGCCCCTGCGAGAGGCGGCCGTCAGGTTCATGGGTGAGCCCCAAGCCTGGCTCCCGCCCCGCCCTGCCCCGCCCCGCCCCGCCGCAGCTCGGCCCCAGCCCCGCCTGCTGTCTGTCCCGGCAGCAGGATCCGGGCGCGGGTAAGTGCAGCCCCCGCTGGCCTGGGCATTGCTGCTGCCGCCCTCTGGCAGCCGTGCCCTCGGGCGGCAGCGTGCGCCAGGGGCCCGGGCTGAGCCCTGCCGGGCCAGCAGGGCGTGTGGCCTCAGGGCTGGCAGCGGCCGTGTGCGGCAGCTGTGGCTCTGAAGGCAGGACACGCTCTGTGTTCGCCAGGGATGGCCGGGCGCTACCTGACAGGGCAGCAGCCGGAGTTCCGCATCATCTGCAGGGGTGAGTGAGGCCCGCGGGCTCCCGCCGGGGGCTGCCGCTGGCACCTGCGTTCCCTGGCCCGCCCGCCCACGGCTCCGCTCCCTGCGCGCCCCAAGGGCAGCGTGGCCACAGCACAGACACCTTGCAGGGGCCTGCGGGACATTCCTGGCCGGCAGCTGCCAGCAGCTGCCAGCTCGTCCTTCTTGTCTCCTGCTTCCTCCAGGCTGCCTCCTCCAGGCTGTGGCATGGACAAGGCTGGAGGCTCTCCCCAGCTGTGCGCAGATCCAGCCTCTGACTGTGCCTCTGTTTCTCTCTCTGCAGCCCTTCAGGACATGACGGATGACTCCAGCCCAGCCATCTCATGCCTGGCGCTTCAAGCTCTGTACATCCTTTTAGCTGTACAGAGCGTTCCCTCCTCCCGACTGCAGAAGATGCGAGACCAACTGCGCCGCCTCTGGCAGTCGTGGCCTTTCCTGTGTGGCCGCGGCTGAGTGTCCTGCCGCGGCGCTGCGGAGAACTGATCCGGGAGGCTGCGTCTGCTGGGGCCACCTGAGCCTGCGGGGAACACCTCTCCTCTGCCAGCACTTCCTTTCCCTTCACCCACTAGAGGAACATTAAATTGCTGTTGTTGGATAGCTGGCTGTCCAGGAGCTTTCTCTTGGTGCAGAGTGTCTTCAGGCCAACCGGGAAGAGGGCAAAAAGGCTGCTTGCTCTCAGCCACTTGCCCAAGCGTGCGCTGTGGAAGGGAAAGTGGCCAAACAGCCCTTGGCCTTTGGTGGTAAGGCTGAATGACTTTAGGTCCTTTCAGGACAGGCACTCCAGCTCTAGCCCGTGTTCCCCCATGTGAGTTTCCAGGTGCAGGTTCAGAGGTGCTGCCCCAGGCCCTCCACAAACACAAGCTGCCCGCTGCCTCTTCACCTGCCTCAACTCCTACCTGTGCTCACGGCATCTAAACCAGGCTGTTCTCGGCCAGGGACCAGAGCCCTCTTCCTGCAGGATGCTCTTGCCAGCACCTTCCAGGTCTCTCTGCTGTGCACGCAGAGCTTTTCATGCCCGCTCCCAACAGGCTTTGGAATGCAGAGCACAGCTTGGCTGGCTCTGCCACCAGCACAGCCCAAACGCAGGCGGAAGAAGAAGCTGCGAGGGCTGTTTTGTGGCCATTTCCAAGAGAGACTGGCAGGGTGCCCTCCCTCTGCTCTCCCTTGGTTGGCTTTCTGGCTGGCTCTGAGCCCGGGGCTGCCGTTCCTCACTTGTGGGGAGCAGAAGCACAGCCGGGATCCCGGCACTGCCTGACAGCGCTGTGGGCACTGGCACGGCCGCGTGTCCGAGTCTCGGGCACCGTGCTGCTGCTTCATTTGCCCTTAGGCACAGCCAGAGCTCCCTGCTAAGCCCAGATGCTCTCTGCTTCTGCCCTCTTCCTCATCCTGTGCAGGGATGGAGCACTGCTGTGCTTTCAGGAAACTATTCTTGAAAACTTCCAGCATTCCTAGCTCCTTTGCCCTCCGTGGATGCTTGCCATGGAATCCCTCACAGCTGGCTTCAGAGTATTCAGGTTGCCTCTTCCAAAATCCTGGGACTCCCAGGTGCTCAGCAAGATCTGGAAGTGCACGGTGCTCTGGAACTTCACCTTCAGCACAGGGACCTTTCCAGCCTGACCTGCCCTCGTTCCTCTGGCTCTGTGCACAAAACAGGGCCTGGAAGAGAACAGCAGCAGGGGCCTGTGTGTCCCAGGGCCCCGGGTTTGCTTCAGCTCCACAGGGATGCAGGCAAAGTGAAGAAGCCAAACTGTTAATTAATTGAAGGCAAAGCAAAGGGATGAGCTGGGAGGGAAAAAGGGGATGGGCAGTGTCTGAGGGCTGGAGGGAGGGAGCTGTCAACAGGTAGGGAGCGTGGAGGGACAAAATGGTGATGGACAGGCTGAAGGCACAGCTAGCAAATGGGAGGAATAGTGGAGAGAATAAAAGGTGATGGGCAGTGTATGAGGGCTAGAGGGAGGGAGTGTCTACAGGACAGCCAGGGAGAGGGCTGAAGCCACAAGAGCTGTGCCCACCATCAGCTGTGCCAGGACTTCCAGCAGCGCTGAGCGGTGATGTCATCTTTAGTGTCTCCTGGTGCTATTCTTGGGATACTGGTTCACTGGATCCAGAAGATGTCCCTAATTCTTGAGCTCATTGGGGAAACGGGGCTTGATTTTCCAGGTCAGAGCATGATGGGCTGGCACGTTGCCTCCGGGCTTGAAAGACTGAAAGAGAGAAGACCAGAGCCATGGCAACAGCCCAGATCTGTGGGAATCCTACAAGACCTTCTGAACTGGGCCATCCAAGCCAGAAGGGAGTAGGAGACATTGGAATCAGCTGGGAGGTCTTGCTGGAATAAATGAAAAGGGCAGGAGATTTTTTCTCCTTTTTAGTGCCTTTATTAAGGTCAGCTTGGGTGGGGGCTCGATGGGTCGTGCGCACGCCGCCACCACTGCTCCCAGGAGTGGCAGGGAGGAGGAGGGTGCAGCTCTGTCCCCTGGTGTGCAGGCAGAGCCGGGGCTTCCGTCCTCACCAGAGCACCAGGAGATTCCCATTTTCGATTTAACATTTGAGGTCTTCTTTCTAGCTGACATCTCTGGGTTAGGGTGAGAGGTTCAAAGGTCTTAGCAGACCCTGGATTCAGTTGCTTACCCTTAGACATCACTTAGATTGTTTAATTCAGTGCTGGCTCGTTGTTTGAGGGGTGTTTGTTTGCTGGACTTGGCCAAGTGTTTCTACATTCGCATCCAAGCTCTGACGTCACTCCCTCCTCACAGTCCCAGGTGCCATTTTCCAGGAAGCAGCAGGGGTGATACCCGACGAAGGGGGATTTCTAACAATTAAACTATTAACAACAGGTAATTAAAGAATAAAACTATTAACAACAGGTAATTGCAAAATGAAGGTATTAACAATAAGTAATTAAAGCTCTAACTTAGTAGCAATTGGTTTAACTTGTTGACTCTAAACCTTTTAAAAATGGACAACTTTTTACTCCTTACACTCAGGACAAAGAAATGGCTGGGGTGGGCAGAAACCTATCCCTAAACTCTGGACCACTCAATGTGCCTATTGTAAGAAAGAAAGGCATTGGAAGAGAGACTGCCTGCAACTCAAAGCCAAGGTGGTTGAAGAACTGAATCAATGCAAGGGTTGGCTGGAGGGCATCCCCCAGAAAACCCTCTGGTCAAAAGACAACTGGGGGAAAAGGTGAGGAAAATGAAATGTCTGGTGAATGCAGCTGCCACACATTCTGTATAAAAGTTGGAAGAAATTGATCCTGGTAAAGTTGTGAATGTTATTGGAGCCACAAGTCAACAGCAGAAGCTATCCTTTCTAAAACCACGATCTTATGAACTGGGAAACACAGTAGGAATACATCAGTTCCTATATATGCCTACGCCCCCAAAACACCTCATTGGAAGGATTTGTTGGAGACATGAGAATGTTGTAACAGGTTCCAACAGGCTGAAATATAGTTTAGCCCTGGAGGAGTTCAGATCAAAGTCAATGACCAACAAATAATTGTGTTCTAAGTCTAGCTTTCATTACAGCTTTGTCCAAATCAGAAGAGACACAGAAGAAGTTCTTAGTCAGCTTTGTCTTAAAGTCTGGGTGGATGGGACCCCTGGTAAGGCCAAAGCAGCACAAGCTGTAATCATTAGACTTAAATCTGGAACATGACCAATAAGAATTAAACAATATCCACTTAAGGTGGAAAACATAAAAATTGCTAAGCCTATCGTAGACAATTGTCTAAAATTTGGGCTGTTACTGGAATATGAATCTGAATAGAATACACCTATTTTACCCATACAAAAGCCTGATGGTTTGAACTACAGTCTGGTTCAATACCTACAGGCTATTAACAAAATAGCTGGAGATCTCCACCCAGTGGTTCCAAATCCATATGCTTTGCTAAGCAAACTAAAAGATGAATATGGATGGTTTACCATTTCAGATCTCAAGGATGCTTTCTTCTGTATACCCTTGGACCCTGGCAGCCAAAACCGGTTTGCCTTTGAATGGGGAAACCCAGAGACTGGAAGGACAAGTCAATTTACCTGGACTGTAGGGCCACAAGGATTCAACAATAGTCCAACCACATTTGGAAAACACTTTGCTGAGGACCTTGAAAGTTGCGTAAGCCCGTCCACAAATGGAATTGTGTTAGAATAGGTAGATGATCTACTTTTAGCCATTGAAACTTAAAAAGACTGGAATGGACAGTAAGCCTATGAAATGACCTGGGACTAAGTGGATACAAGGCATCCAGAAATCAAGCTCAAATAATCAAACAGGAAGTCATTTACCGAGGCTACAAAATATCCCAAGCGCAGCAGGGACTAAGACAGGACGGCAAAGGGACCACCCACGGAACCCCACTCCCTACTAATGCCAAAGAACTGAGAACCTTTCTAGGAGTGACTGGATGCTGTATTAACTGTGGTAGTGGCTGTGGACTGCTGGTTAAGCCACTGTAGCAGCTCTTAGAAGACAATCCCAGAGACCTGAAATGGACACCCCAAAGTAAGAAAGCCTTTCAAAAGCTGAAGGAGGACTTGAAAAGAGCACCTGCTCTGGGCTGGACAGATGTCTGGGAACCCTTCCAGCTTTTCTCTTAGGAGAGGCAAGGGATGGCATTAGGTGCACTAGCTCAAACAGTTGGCCCATAGAAGAGAGCAATAGCATCATTTTCAAAACAACTGGATGCAGTCAGTAGGGGACAGCCTGCCTGTAAGCAGTTGCTGCTCTTGTTTCAGACATCCAAGGAGCCTGGAAATTCACTCTAGGTCAACAAATAATTGTGTTTATCTCACATCCAGTAGCAGCAATTCTTGACCAAAAGGGTGGGCATTGGCTTTCACCCTCCAGATTCCTTAAATATCAGGCAATTTTGGTGGAACAACGCAGCATTACAACACAAATCTCTTCTCTAGTTCATCCAGCAGCATTCCCAGCTACTCACTAGACAGACAAGGAGCCTTTGTAGCATGACTGGATCAAAACCATTCAGTCCACTTTATTCCAGCTGCCCAGATCTTAAAGAAACCCCAATTCCAAGAGCAGAATCTCAGTACACAGATGGGAGTGGCTTTGTAAGAGCAGATCAGTGAAAATCAGGATATACAATTAGCATGGAGCAATAGGGGATAGAAGCCCTGCACAAGTCAGCTCAGAAGACAGAGATAATCACTTTAACCCGTACCCTCTGACCAGCCTGAGGAAAAAGGATCAATAGATGAACAGATTCCAAGAATGCCTTTAGAGTAATAGATGCCCATGAAGCAGTTTAGAAAGATAAAGGACTATTGACAGCTCAAGGAAAGCAGTTGAAGCATTCAGAAGAAATCTTAAAATTGCTGCAGGCAGTACTACTGCCTCAAGAGGTTGCAATTCTGCACTGAAAAGGGCATCAGAAAGGGGAAACCGACCCCAAAAGAGGTTACAGGTTGCAAAAAGAGCAGCAGAACAAAGCCATGCTGAGATTCAGGCACTAATGCCCAAAGGTAAGGAACAATATGACAATGATGTATGTCGTATAATCAGAAAGATCTAGAATTAGCAAAGAATTTGCAAGCAGAATGAAAACATTATGTTTTTTCAACTCCTCAGGGATAGACAGTTATGCCAGAAAGATCATCATGGAAATTAATTAAAAATGAACATAATTGTGTACACTGGGAAGGGGATGCCTTACATAATTATTTGATAAGGACAACAGTAAGATGCAACCTGTACTCTAGTGTAAAGCAGGTAACCCAAGGGTGTGAAATAACATCTTAGAGCCAATCCACAAACCAGGACTAGAGTTGAGCTTGGCACAGTAGACAAGGGACAATATCCTGGACAGCACTGGCAAGTTGACTTTTCTGAATTGCCAAGAAAAGGAGGGTATAAATACCTTCTGCCTTTAACTGATACCTTCTCAGCATGACCTGAGGCATTCCCAACCCAAACAAATAAAGCCAAAGTTTTCAACATTTTGGTAAACAATATAATGCCCTGGTTCAGAGTGCCTTTAGACATCTCCTCTGACTGAGGACCACGTTTCCTAGCAAATATTGCACAGCAACTTTGCAATAATCTCCAAATCAACTGGCACCTACACACACTGGATTGGCCCCAGGCCAGTGGCCAGGTGGAAAAGATGAATTATCCGGTAAAACAACAGATAGTCAAAACTGTACCAGAGGCCAACATACCTTGGCCCCGGGCCCTACCTTTGGCTTTATAACGGATTTGATAAGACCAAGAACAAAAGAAAATCTGAATCCCTTTGAAATACTGTACAGAAGACCATATAAGCAAAACTAGCAAGGGGAAGATACTGCACAAGTTGGAGAGGGGTATCTCCAGAACCATGTTCTCCAACTAACACAACAGCTGCAGAAAATAAACCAACACATTTTGAGCACATGAGCAAGAGGATGCTCCTCTCCACAAATCCAGCCTGGGGACCAGGTAGACCAGGTAGAAAGCCTCTTATCCCAAAATTAAAAAGGAGTCTATTTAGTACTTTTAATCACTTACACAGCCTTTAAAGCTTAAAGCATTCATCTCTTGGATACATTATTCCAGAATTAAAATGCTTTGCAAAAGGCAAGTGGAGTCCAAAAGTGGATCTCAGAAAGAACAGGAGAAACCAAGATGCAATTCACACCATCATCGTCTTCCTGATACTTCTAATCAGAATGCAAGCCACAGCAGACGACTGTCACTACCATAATGATCTCCTTGGCCTGCAAGATCCTGGTAGATGGAACACTCAAAAATATTCAGGACCTAACTGGCTAAAAGAGATTAAAAAGGTAAAAACACTTTACACCATTTTAAGGACTAATGACCGAGCAGTTAAAGATTGAGGAAAACCTGACTCCATGCCTGCCTTTCTTGTCCCACCTGAAAGCAGGATCTCTGTGGCTTGTAAATTTGAAACTCACAAACCTCGTTCAGAGAAGATTGCTGGAGTGATCATGCGCATCTGCAACCTTTCTAACAAGCAGTGTGTGAATTCATTTTCATGTGAATCCTATCAGGATTTTTGCACTATGCAAATTAAAATGGGAGACTATAACCTAGCACAAGATAGTTGCCTTCTTCTGCGGCGCACAGGTGGGGTGGGAGGACCATCATCACACAGAGATCCAGGAATTGAGCCCGCCAGGAATCTGACCCAACAAATATTGTTTCCAACAGGCAGCTCTTGTGCGACTAGAGTTAGAAATTGTCCTGCTTGTACGCTCAGTACATGGAACAGGTCTCATACAGGATCTGCTTTTGAGAATTGAATTTCATTCTTGGGATATTCCAGGCCATCAGAAATAGTAACCAATCAAGCTGGAGGGGTAGCCAGGAGCACAATTATCCTGTTAGGGTATATCATGTCCAATTTCATGACCACGTGATGGCAACCCAGATATGCATGGAATCCAGTATCACAGCTGCATCCTCTTATGGGCTGAGGTACTCAGAATACTCAACCATTTGTAGTGGGAACTTTGTAAAGCATCCTTTGTAATACTACCAGGGGCCAGTGCAAGGTTTCTGAAGGTTTCTGAAATGCTTGCCTACAGGCAGGCAATGTATCTGAAGAAACCAGTTACCATGCCTTGGGTACTCGACAAGGAGCGAAATGGAATGGGTCACACAACAGACATTTAAAATTAAAATCAAACCAAACAACTTTACATCAGCAAACAACTCCGTAGAACGGGACCCATAAGTGAAATAATATAGTCTTTCACTCTGGGGTAAGACAAACAAATGAACAATTGTTGCCTCTAAATCCACAGTACTCTCTGAAAAAGCTGGAGGTAAAGATACAAGCTAATGTTTCCAAAATTAAACAGCAATACTGCCCACTCATACAGCAAAGCCAAAAAGAATGGGAGCTGTGGATCCATTCCCAGACACCAAATGATAGGTGTAGAAAAGACTTAAGGGGATGGTTTGGGTCTGAACTGGGAGTATTAAATTCTATTGATCAAGAAGTCTTCCTCAAGAAAGTAAGCACTGTGAGCTCTTATATTGGACAGACACAAACTCCTCTCAGATCAACCCTGCTATCACTTGCCCATACCCAAAGCCTGGCAGCTAACCTATTAAGCACCCTGGCCAACAATACACAGCAGGATTTTCAAGCAGTTGGTGGCTTTATGGGAAAACTACAGGGTGACATTTCTTTGCATTTCAATGTACACAAGCTCAGCTGTGTGTGGCTACGGTCTGTAATCTCAGGAAAACTTTAAAAAAGGAGAGCTGGGGAAATTGTCAGAAGAATAAGCTAAATCATGGCTAAAAATGAAACCACAAAGCAATTTGAAAAAGACTTCCACACTTGGTTGCAATTGGTCAATTTCACATAGAATGAACAGAACCCTGCAGTCTTTTGCATTTTTGCAGTCTTTTGTAGTTTTCAACAAGAAAACTAGAAGCTGGCAAACTGTTCCACAGTTATGGCAGAAGACAGGAGAGAAAGATTGTTTTGGGAACAATGTTTTCAGGACTCTAAAAATAATGTAAAAACTGCTCTGCCACACTCTCAGCTGTTACAGCCCCAAAAAGCACAGGCTGTCTTTGCTCTCAGAGTCACAATTGTGGTGGGATTTCTACCACACCACAGGACAATCCATTTCTGGTTTTCTCCTGGAAATAACTACAGCACTTGTGGGTAGCAAGGCAAACATGTGCCTCTTTTAATGGCCCTTGAAACTGCCCATGTGAAATGAGGTACACAAAGCCAAAGGCCAGCTGAACCTGGGATCTCTGAATGGCTCTCCACATTCTTCCCAGGAAGATGAATGGCAATCACTGTTCTGCCAGAGAAATTGCATTTGCTGGGAATGTTGTGTAGAAAATGTGCTTGCTGCTCCTCTCAGAGCCAAAATTCCTACACCTTTCTTCTAAGTCCTTCTTAGCTAAGGACAATGTTCAGCTGAGTGAGAGTGAAGCAAAATGGCAATCCAGGAATAAATGTTCCTGTTCACAACATCCTCCATTCACATGGATAGTTTCTCACTGGCACACAGGAGCAAGGGAGGAACCCAAATGCATCATTGTACACAAAGTCAGACATGTTGAGGGATGAACAGATCTCCCAGGGATATGGAAACCTCCCCTGAAAAGCCAGTCCAGGGAGAGCCTGAGGTGTTTTGTGGTTGCAGGCATGAAGATGCTCAGGAGCTTCCACAGATGCTCAGGATGGTGCCTGGATCTCGCTCTGGCAATGCCAGTGGCTCAGCTGAGAGCTGTGGCAATGATTTACACTGCACTGAGAGGGGCCACAGTCCTGCCAGGGTCTTTCATCAGGAGCAAACAGCAGCCTGGAGGGTGGGGAATGCTGGATCTGTAGCAGGGCTCATCCTTCACCTTCATGTGGAGCTGCCCCCAAAGTTGCCATGGATCACTTATTATTTTTCTCCTGTTGGGTATATTTTGGAGCAGCTGTTAGATGTGGCTTTTTATGGTGATCCTGTGGGAAGCAGCCATTTGCCTGCTGTGATATCCTCACAACTAATACTAACTCCTCATTGCCTTTGGTTTTATTTGGGGTTTTTTATCTGTTGGATTGGTTTGCGTGGGTTTGTTTATTTGGGTTTTTGTCTGTTTTGGTTTGAGCTTTTTATTTGCTTTTTTATAAATGACTGGTTAAGTTGGCATAGCCAAACTCAAGAAAATGTAAACCAGGCTCAACTTTCCAGAAATGACTTTTGCCTGGGTTTAGCTGCACCCCCAGGCTCAGGATCACCAGTATATTTGCAGGTTTTGCTCTGCATCATCAGCCTGTCCAGACTCTGCTTGGTGTTTCAGAAATGGAGAAGACAGTGGACATTGTGCCAAGCTTCCTTTCCAACAGAAAAACCTGGGTCAGCATGACAGAAAAGAAGAAAAAAATAAAATAAAATTCACCAGTTAGAACAGAACAAGTGTCCCACCATTTCCCCCTCCACTGTTATTAATTTTGTACAATTTAGAGGCAAACCTGGGTCTAAAGCTTCCATCTCTCCATAGTTCCTGATACTATTTGCTACCCTTCAGCCTTGACATCCCCTGATCTGACTGACTGCTGTCCAGCTGCGGCTGGGGATGCTCAGCTTGGAAAGAGCCTGGGAGGCCTCACTGTGGCTGTGCAGGACTGGAAGGGTCCCACAGGAAAGAAGGGGACAGAGTGTTCAACAGGGCCTCTGCTGACAGGACAAGGGGGATGGCTTTCAAGTGCAGGAGGCTGATTGAAGCTGGATCTAAGGGAGCTGCTGTTTTACACTGAGGGTGGTGAGGCACCGGCCCAGGCTGGGCACAGAGGCTGTGGGTGCCCCATCCTTGGGAACAGGGCTCCCCCAAGGCCTGGGGGAAGATTGCTCAGCTTGGAACAAGATGATCTTCAGGGTCTCTTCCAAGCCCAACCATCCAGGGATCCCTGCTGCCCACTTCAGTTGGCCCTGGACTCCTGGGAACTGTGATGTCACATCCCCCGTTCCAGGTGGAACTGCCAGCACCCAGCAAAGAGCACAACTCAGCCACTGGCCCTTGTGTCAGCCCACGCTGCACTCTGCTCCTGTCCACCCCTGCCACCCTTCTTGTCACCTGCTCCCTCCATCAGTCCTGAGAGCTCCCTAGTGCCTGGATTTTGTCATCCACCACTGCAGGATGCTTATGTTTGTCCTGAGGAAGGTATGGTGCCATTCCATGGAGGGGGACACCGCCAGCTGCCCAGGTGGGGTGCAGCTCTGTGGCCTTGTGTAGGACAGGGACCCCACTCTGAGGTTTTGCCACCTCTGCAGGCTGTCACAGACAGAGAGGAAGAGATGGAGGTGGATATCCAGACTCAAACAAAGGAGGACGTGGAAATGGAGGAAGAGACTGGAGAGGAAGAGATGGAGGTGGATATGGATGTGGAAGAAGAAATGGAAGTGGATGTGGATGAGGAAGAGGAGATGGAAGTGGAAATGGAAGAGTACATTGAAGACATGGACATTGATGAAAAAGATGAGGAAGAGCCTATGATCTTGGGATGAAGACCAATGCCAGCAGCAGGACAGGCATGTGGTCCCCACAGGCAGAGTGGGCCCCTGCTGCCAGGCTGGAGCTGGGCTGGTCCCTGCTCAGGGACGTGGCACCCCGTGCGCTGGAGTCTGGTGCCATCCACAGCCTGTCCTGCGCTCGCTCTGGGCCACACGAGCTCCAGCCCAGACCCAGCCAGGCTCAGCTCTGGTAGCAAAGTCCTGCTGTGCCAGCATGTGCCAGCCTGGGGGCACATGGAAGAGCCCTCTGTGCCTGATTGGAGTGACCACGGCACACTTGCTTTTCGTCCAGGACTGATGGACATTCCAGACAGGAATGCCACCCTTTTGTACATATGTTTTACAGTTTGTTCTCTTCAGGAATAGGATTTAGGACTTTTTTTTGTCTTCTGTAAATACGTTTCATATATTTTTACTAGATAGGTTCTTATGTATATACGTTCCATGGATTGCTCTTGTTAGAAATATTCTTACATTGTAAAAGTGTTCGGTATTGTTGCTGTTCTTCCAGAAATAAACAAATTTTCTTTTTCACATCCCAGTTCTCTTTGCATTTACTTTGGGCACAGGCAGCATTTGCAAAGTTGTGGTTTCCACTTGCTCCAGGTTTCCAGGGCTGGAGGTCCCTGGAGGAACTGGCACAGCCACGCCAGGAGTGAGGGTCCCTGTGCACAGAGGGGTCCCACTGACTGAGGTCACCCTCTGCCTGCAGTTTCTCTGGACACACTTGGGAGCTGCAGGGGCAAATCCCAGTGTGTCCTGTGCCATGGGATCCCATGTTGGAGCAGGGCTGAGCCTGCCTGCTCCTGCACAGCCTCAGCCATGGCTCTTCCCTGGGCAGCCCCAGGGCTAATGAGGGTGCACTGCAACCCCTGTTCCTGAGCACCCAGAGGGGCTGGAGCAGCCTGCAGAGCCTCAGCCCTACATGGACCAAGATTACCCTTGGAAACCCCCTCTGTGCCCACACTCTGGTACAAGCACAACAGGAATTGATCCTCCCAGGTAAAGCTGTTAATTGGCAACAATTTGTCCCTGGGACTTTCTAGCACAGCAAATGTCAGCACTTGGAATCCCTGTTCTGCACTCCCTGGTCAGGCACCAAAATATCTGAACCTGACAGAACATATTGAATTAGCACCAACCTGCAGAGAGCTATGGGGGAGAACCTACCCCCAAGCACCCAGAGAAACACTTGGCATTGATAGTCTGGGGCAAGAGCTGAAACTAAAGCATTCTAATGCCAAGAGAGAGGATTTTTATTGCTGAATTCATTCTCCAAGAACAGTAATGAAAGCTTTTGGTGTCCTCACCAGCCACAGATGTGTATTGCCAAGGTTTGCTTCTGGGTCATGATTGATTTTTATTAATCTGCTCAGAACTCTGATGCTGTTCCTGGCTAAGGTGTAGAGATGATATTTCAGAGCCAGAGGAGCTCAGCACAGCTTCTGCAACACACAATTTCCAGACCCAGACATTCAGGCCATGCAAACTGATACTTTTTCATCTCTGTGCAAAGATCAGCATTAGGACATCACTGACGTACCACACACTTCTCAGAGCTGTCCCTTTCATCCAGCTCTGCCCAGTCACTTCACAGACTTCACTCCAAGCAGTTTATCTCTGAGAGAGTTCAGTGGCACATGGGATTTAATCCTGGCTTTTCTTCATCTTCTCCTGAGCTGTCTCCAGACACAGTGTGTGGGCACTGTCTGACAGCAGCAGCATTAACGCGCCACCTCCCTGACACTGAGGTTCATCTCACAACTTTTCATCCAAAGCAGCAAATCAATGATTCCCACTGTGTCCCACACAGCTCCATGGGGAGTTTGTGTGGCTGCAGTTCCAGCACCAGCCCAAATGCACAGGAATTTCAGAAGATACAGAAGGAATCAGCCATTCACAGAGAAAAACATCAGTTTGCACGGCCCAGATCCCCACAACACTGCAGACTCTGCTAACCCAGAATCTGCATTTACACTTTGGTCTCTGGGCCTTACTTTTCCTCTCACTAAACTTCTCCCATTTTCCCCTCTTGCTCAGCTTCCCAAGATAATTAAAAGCAGCATTAGGAGCAGGGATAGGTAATGGGAACTGTCCCAAGGCTTGACAAAATTTCTCTTTTCAGGCCTGACAATTCCAGCCAAGGAGAGAGGAAAAGCCTGCATGGAAGAGGTGTGAAATCAAAGCAGTAATCAAATTTAGGTATAATGAGAGAAGCTGAAGAGGTTTTCAATGTTCAGAACAAGATCAGCAGCTCCAGGCACAGGAGGGATGCGACATTTTCCCCGCTGTAACAACTCTGTGATGCAAATTGCATCTCAAATCCTTCTCCCCAGCTCCGGGACCCGTTCAGCCACAAACGTGGTGCTGAATGTTTTAAAGCAAAGTGGAAGCTGGTCAGAGAGGTGGTTTGCAAATCAAAACCAGAGAGGACAGCTTGGAAGCACCAGCTGGAGCAGACAGAGGCAGAGCCTGGCCCTGAGGTGCAGCACAGCCTGAAACTCTAACCAAATAAAGAACTTGCCACTTGTTTTTTTCCCTCAGGAGCTACAGAAGGTGCTTGATGGAATCCCTGCCTCCTTCACACTGCATCAGCATGCAGAGGAGCACAAGAATGAAGATTACAGCACCTTCTGCTGCTGCTTCCATCTCCTGACTCAAATCTCACCAAAATCTGTCACTACTGGGCCTTCCCAAAGCCCCAGATTCACTCAGTCCTTGCAGAATTTCAGTTCTGAGGAGCAGGAAGGGAGATAAAGGCACTTGCAGACACCAGAGATGCAATTGCTGCCTGAGGTGCATTTCACTGCCCAGCTTAGTGCCTCTAAAACCATCAAAATCAGCCCCTTTGAGAGCACCAAGCCAACAGCAGGACATCAGGGCCTGCGCATGGTTGGAAAGGGCATTTTTTATTATTCCTCTCCCAGTCTCTCATTCCATGGTGCCATTGCAGGGCTTAATCCCATCATTCAGCAGCAAGTCTTGGCAATGAGCTTCAGATGGATTTTTAGTGCTGAGCAAATAAGAGGCAATTTTACTTTGTCTCCAATGAATGAAATTTCACCTAAATCGGACGAACTCTGTGTTCTGAGGCTGGCCAGGCACCAACCACTGCCAGGTCCCCAATCTGGATGTCAAACTGCTCTAATATTGAAAAGTTAAATTTATTTGGCTTTGTGTACAAGATTATTCTCTCTCAAAAGAATTGGAATCCGTATCGTTGCATTTCCAAGCACTAACCTCAGACCAGCCACAAAGAGCACAAGAGACAAGAAAAGAAATAGAGATTTCTAAGGAGATGGAAATTGAATGCTGAGTTTTTTCCCATTATAGAAAGTTTCATCAATTATCACCTGCCAGCTCCTTGCCTTCACTTGTGTGGCCACCACTGAATACACTTGCAGATAAGAAAATGTTTGTCCTACTGAAAACTGGCACTAGAAGCAGAAAAAGGCTCAGATATCTGGATTAAAAGACAACATAATGAAAAGAGCTGCCTTATAATAGCAAGGTATGATGGACAGCAGGAATGGCTGAAGCCAGCAGAGAGAAGTCCATGAACTATTCCTGCTACAAAGATTTCTGACAAAACCCCCAAGAACCCAAATTTTGTCTGGCAGAGCTGACAGGAACCCTGTGCATTTAATTCAGTCATTGGCAGCAAATAGAAATCAGCTTGAAGCTCCTTTGGTCCACTACTACTTACTTTGTTTCACCCAAAAAATGTAATTACATCTACTTTTTGGGAAGAATTACTGCTTTGAGTGGTTCAATGCAAAGAGTTTCTTCCCATACCCACTCCTAATCAGTCACCAAGAGAAATATTTTCTAAAAAGATCTCTTCCAAATTTTGGAGTGACTTTCAACATAAATCACTTGGTTATTTTGCTCAAAATGCTAAGGGAATTGAATTGGGCTCCCCCATCTTAAAAAGAAGTGTTTCTTCCTAGCTCTTCACAAAGAGGAACAAAACACTTTGTTGCAGCAGACTGAAGGGAGGAAGAGGTTTCTTTCCCCCCGAGCTGCACAATAGGAGACAATTTTGTTGCCAAGAGGCCACAAAACCCAGCCAATTTCCAGTTCTTTTAGTGTAAGGGAAAAGTTCTGAGGATCCCAGCTGTGGGAGACACAGAGTGGCAGGAGCAGGGCATCTGCTGGGGGGTTTGGGGAGGGGGGCAGATGAAAGAAATGTTCAAGCAAAACCTGTGGGAGCTCAAGGCTCCATCCCTCAGAGGAGAAACTGGATTTGACCCAAATGCCATTCAAACCCAAAAAACACTGAGGCATTTCCCCAAGCTCTGCTGGGCCATCAGGTACAACCCAAATCCCTCTGTGGGACCAGGGCAGCAGATCCCTGGCAATGGACAGGGATGCTCCCCTGGGAAGCCACCTGCATTGCCCATGGCACTCACAAGACCTGCTTCTAAAGACCCCAACGTCCAAACAACTCCACATTAAAAGCCTTTAATTTGGGGTTTCACTTCTCCACCTGTCTGTTGTCACTAGGCAGCTGCTCCACTTCAACACCTTTCTGATGGGTACCAATTTTCTCCTGATTTCCAGCCTAAACAGGAAGTTATTTCCATTCATTCTTCTGCAAGCACTGGGAGCTTGTACCTGCTTTGCTCTTCCTCTCCTGGTGTGCATTTGTGCACATAAAATGCCAAAGCCAAGAGCATTTCCTTGTTTAAATCATGCCATTTGTCCTTATTATTTTCTTCCCATAGAATTGCATGGATTTGATGCTGGCTCCACACTCAGAATGTTGACAGCACAAAAGCCAGTTCTCACACTGACTTCTCCAAGTTTTGGACCAAGCCTGCAAAGAAGGAAACACAGCAAAGAAATTCCAAACAGGGGCCCTAATCAAGGTAATAAAATACCACGTGCCTGTGTTTGCTGCAGGGAAGAATAGTTCTCCTTATTAAATCATTACAAACAATTAAAGCAGCAGAGGGGAGGAAGACAGAGCTTTTGGGGCAAATTTGGAGACCTCATCTATGGGTGGATGGAGCTTCTAGGATTTTCCCAATTGCTGGGAATGGTTCCCTAGGTCCTTGGTGTAAAATGCGGCTCTCCAGCAAGTGCAGATCTGCAAGACGAGAAACAATTTAGGCAATTGGTGATGCATCTTTCTAAATCACTCTCCTTTCTTTCTTACAGTATTGATTTAGGGGCACTACCTTGCTTGTTTTTGCTTGTCACTAAAACCAAGCTCACATTTTTTATTGATTGTATCATCTTACATTGTGGTTCCTTCATATTCCCAGTAAAAGAAGAACATTCTTTCCAGTGATGTGTCCTTTAAATCACCTCAGTCAATTGGCAGAACACCAGGAGGCCCCTGAGGAGCCAGGGTGCTGGGAAGCCCTGAGGAACTGGGTGTCAGAGGGCACAAGCAGCCCCCAGGCAGCCGCCTTGTCCCTGGCACCCGGCTGCTCTGGCGCTTCCCCAGAGCGTCTCCCAGGCCTGCGGCAGAGCCCTCCAGGCCGGGCCTCAGCAGGAGGGTGGGGGCACCCCTGAGGTGCCCAGGCTGGGCTGGCTGGGCACAGGGAGGGCAAAGCTCCCCTGCTGGGGCATGGGATGAGGCAGTGGGAAGCCAGAGAACCTGAGATTTTACCCCCCAAATGTTCTGTCTTTGCCCTAACATTTACCTCAGGTTTTGTCACAAAATGATCTCCATGTGCCCTCTAGAAATTACTCAGACTTTTCCTCAAAAGTAATTTTTTCCCTAGAGATCACCTCAAATTTTCCTGCTCAAATATCTACTACATGTACTCGACAGATCACCTCCAATTTCATTATTCTCACAGTCCAGTGATTACCTCAACTGGAAAGCCCAAATGTTCATTCCGTGCCCTACAGGTGGCACCAGGTAATTCCAGCATTCCTGTGCTATGAAGTTCTCTCCCTGGAAGCTACTGCAGCTTTACCCCTGGCCAAGTGAAACACTCCCTGGTGCTGAGGCAAGCCTGGCCCATGCTCCTCGGTGTGTATGAGCGCAGGGCAGCCCCAGGGCAGCTCCCCCAGGGCTTCTGCAAGGCCGCCCGGCGCCCGGCCCCGCGGGGCGGCCCCAGCGGGTTCGAGTTGCCGCCCGCGGCTGAGGGGAGCGGCGGGGCGGGGCCGCCCGCGCCTGGGCGGGAAACGCTCCCTGCGGCCGGGAGCGGGCGGCGGCGGCGCAGCGGGGACCGGCCCGGCCCTGCCGTGTCCCTCAGGGCGAGCCCACGGCCCCTCAGCGGCCCTGGCGTCCCTTCAGCCAGCGGCATGTGCGCTCAGCCACACACGGCGTGCCCGTGTCCCCCTCACTTTCCCTCAGTGACACCGCCTCACCCTGGCGGACACGACAGACACCCGCCTCCCCTCAGGGACTCTCGCTGGCCTCAGTGGCATGCTGGGCATTTGCATCCCATTCAGAGACTGTCATGACACCTCAGCGAGCCACGGGGCATCTGCCTTCCCTTCAGTGACAGAAAGGCACCTGCAACCTGCTGGGGAAGCCTCAAGTCTGCTCAGTGACCCCATGTGCCCTCAGCACTGGGAGGGACACCCACCTTTCTCTCAGTGACCCTCACGTCCCATCAGCAAATCAAGAGGCACCAGCCATCCTATGGGTGACTCAGAGCGAGTGCAGTGGGTCATGGTGGCCAGGGGCCAGCAGTAAGCAGAAAGCCAGGGCTGGGGAAAAGGCTCTGCTCTGCTTACAGCATGGGCTGAGGGCCGGGAGAGCTCCATTTCCCCCTTGAGATGTTGGAGACAGGGCCTTTCACCCTCCTTACAGGGCTGCCCCTTGCTGCAGGCAGCCAAAGGAGCACGACGGCAAAAGGCCAAGGCCAGCAAAGCGAAGAGCCAGCCCTGCACACAGGGAGGTGACCCAGTGCAAAGCCAGCGTGGCACCCGAAGGTGCCTGCCACTCTCGTGTCCCTGCCCTGGGAATGCCAGCAATGCCCTTTGTCCAGAGGGCATTTCTGTGGCCCCTCTGGGCTCAAAGCTGCTGCTCTTCTGGCTCAATGGGGCCTAAAGCCACAGAGCTTGGCCTCCCCCACAGCAAGAGGAACAAGACTCGGAGAGCAGACAGTGGAGCTCAATGCCTAAGGCTGACGGGCTGGGGGCTCCAGTCTCGAGCACAGGGAGGGCACATGCGCAGCCCAACTCCTGCCCTCACAGCTCTGAAAGGCCGGCACCAGGGTTCCACACCTGATTCCAGAAGGTCCCTCACACTGCCCACTGAGGAAGCGCCAGAGCACCCGGCTGTCAGGAGCAAGGCGGCAGCTGCCAGGGGGCTGCTTGTGGCCTCTGACAGCCCATTGCTCAGGGCTTGCCAGCGCCCCAGCCCCTCAGGCCCTGCCCCAGCCCAGCCAAGCTGCCCGGCAGCAGCGCCGCAGCCCCACAGCAGCTCCAGAGCAGCCCCATCCAGAGGCACCTGGGAGCCCTCGGCAAGGCAGCCAGCAGCACACAGGCAGGAGGACACGGATGGCGCTTCCTGCCTGGCACAGGGCTTGTGGCCATCTCCAGGCACCGCTCTGGCAGGGATCCCCGCAGCTCCGGCCCCTGCCCAGCCACTCTGTGCGCAGCACAAAGGCTTCAGCAGAACCACCAAAGGCATAGGGGCTTCTGGCCATCTTCCCCTTGCACACTGCATGCCTGGGCAGCTGGCTGAGCACAAGCACCCTTTTCCCCCTCTTCCCCTCTGCCCTATGGACCCTGGGCAGCAAAAAAAGTCTCCTGAGATTCTTTGTATTATAACACAGTCTATATTTACATAGGATAAAAAATAGAATGGAAGAAAAGAAAAATCTTACAGAAAACTAAAAATCCCTGCTGGCTCAGGTTGCCCCAGCAAAGAGAGCCTCCCAGATCAGCTCTCCTCAGAGCTCCAGCAGTGCAGCCAGCCGAGCCGGGACAGACGAGGCCGAGTCATCCATGCCCTGTGCAGCTGATCCTGCAGCCTCTGGAAGATGGAATATCGCCCACTGGCTGTTGCTCGGAGGACATGCAGTGTTTGAAATGCCAGCTCTGACACAGCACTGCTCATGTCCTCCGTCAGGCTTTCAAGGGCTGCAAGAGAGAGGAACAGAGCTCTGGTAAATAGGTATGATTTGTGCTGACAAAATTGAGACAGTAATCAATATGGATGCAGTAATTAATATTTGGAAAGAATAATAAAACAGTTAAAACTTGTAATGCCAAGAAAAAAGGGAGAGGAGGGGTTCCACGCCCCCCCTCCCTGCAGATGTTCAAGGACAGGAGGAAAAAGCAAGAGATAACACTTACTAAAAATTAACAGAAAGAAGGGAAAATCTGGTTGGGTCCCAGGAAAATGCTAGCTATAAGAGATTTATTGCTTTGATGCTTAAATGTAGTAATATGTTAGTTTTGGATTACATTGTACTGGCTTGGTGCGCATGTGTAACCCAAAGGTGAATTAAAGGACATAGAGGAAGAAGAGAGGCCTTCATCAAACAACGACCCCCAAAGACTTGTGCGACAACCAAAACGAGTGGTGGAGCATGCGCGGTAAAGGTGGTGATGAGGGCAGAGTTAGAAGTGTGATGAATCGAAAATGGGAGGAGATGACAATGACACATGGCATAAAAGGGGGAATCTTTACTTGGAAAGCTCATACGTGAGGTGGCAAGGGTCCTGCACTCCATGGCCCGCAGTTATCCTTTGCATATGTGCTATTATTGGAACCAAATTATCCCTTATTTTTAATCAAATTATATTGTCAAGATATATTTTCTAAACTATTCAATTAAGATTGCTGCTATCTCAAATATTGTTTGGTTTTTTATGATGGGATAATTGGGCAAACATAACAGAGCCAAGGTCAGATCCCAGATCTGTGGGGAGCCAAGGAGAGCCCGCTGCCAGAGCCTTCCCAGCCGGCTCTTGCCATGGAGCAGGAGCAAGGGGATCAGCCCGAAGCTGCTGGCCAAGAATGGGCCACGAGGCCCTGAAATCTCAGGGTGCTCTGGCCCTGGGAGCAGAGCCCTCCACAGCCGGGGCAGGGCTTGCAGCTGTCCCCGGCAGCCCCCGCTGTCAGCCCGCTGGCCTCACTCACCAGTGCAGATCAGCTGCAGCTCTTGCTGCTGCCCCCTCAGGTGCCGCCCGGCCATGCCTATGAACACAGAGCCTGTCAGGGCACCAGCGGCACAGCTCCCTGCCGGCGGCGCTGCCGGCGCTGCGGCCACACGGGCTGCTGGCCCGGCAGGGCTCAGCCCGGCCCTTGCCGCACGCTGCCGCACCAGGGCACGGCTGCCAGAGGGCGGCAGCAGCAATGCCCAGGCCGGGCGGGGCTCCACGGCGCCGGGCCCGGCCGGCGCTGCCGGGGCAGCACGAAGGGCTGGGGCCGAGCTGTGGCGGGCCGGGCCGGGGAGGGAGCCTGGGCTCGGGGCTCACCCATGAACCTGATGGCCGCCTCTCGCAGGGGCTCCTGTGGGCTCCGCAGGTAGCGCAGGGCCTGGCGCAGGTGCTCGGCCCCTCTGCTCCTGTCCTCTGCCAGCTGCAGAGAGCGGCAGGAGGGAAGGGTTGGCGCGGGCTCCGCCCCTGGGCCGGGAGCTGCCTGCGCCTAGCCCTGGCCTCCCCTGGCCGCACAGGCCTGAGGCGCGGCCAGCAGCCGCTGGCCAAGGGCTCCCGAGGGCAGGGGGCAGAGGGCCGGCTGCTGCACCGGGAGCCGCGGTCCCGGCCCGCAGCCCCGCCGGGCCGGGGCTCCATGGGCACCCGGCTGGGGCCCACGGGAGCCTGGAGCAGAGCCCCTGCGGCCTCTGGCTGCAGCAGCAGGCAGGGGCACAGCTGCCCGGCCCGCACACTGAGCGCCGCCCTCAGGGGCCTTCTCCAGGCTGAGCCTGGGGGTTCTCGGCTCCTCTTACCAGGCACTCGCCAAACCTCCATGTCTGATCCACCTGGAGCATTTCTTCGAGATTCCTCCTCTTTAGGAATCTGGCTGAAGAATGCAGTACTAAGCAGGAGGCCTGGAGAGCAGCAGAGACGTGGAGTTGGCCTCTCAGGCCAGGGCACAGGAGCATCCCAGTGTCACAGCCTGAAGGAGGCTGCAGCCCGCAAGGTGCCAGGGCAGGAGGCAGCCCAGTCCCCTCCCAGGGGGACAGCAGCCGGCCACAAGTCCTCACCTCAGCAACAATCTGATTCTCATCATGGCAGTGGAAGTAGAGTGGCACCAGGCTCTGGCGCACATGGGACTTCAGGGCCTTTCTTCCATCTTCTGTTAGTAAGTCCAGCATCTCTTGAAAGACACACATGGAGCTCAGCTGCACCTGGATATCATCCTG
This sequence comes from Agelaius tricolor, assembly GCF_023055355.1. Taxonomy (NCBI): domain Eukaryota; kingdom Metazoa; phylum Chordata; class Aves; order Passeriformes; family Icteridae; genus Agelaius; species Agelaius tricolor. The sequence goes on along the minus strand of NW_027269299.1, from coordinate 4,600,673 downwards.
TATGAAAGGAAGTGCAAAAGACCTCAGCATCAGCTGCTTCAGGCCCCCCAGGGCACAGGCCTGCATCTGCACAGGGCACCAAGTGTCCGGGCAGCAGCCGGTGGCCGAGGCTGTGGGCACAGAGCCTTACGTGGTCAAAGAGTGGCAGGAGCGCCTCAGCCAGCTGCAGGGCAATGGGGGTGGCTATTGGGGCACCATTATCCAGGAGCAAATATCGCAGTAGAAGAATGGTCATCCTGATCATGTGGCTATCATTTTCCTGCAGGAGCTCCACAAGACTTTCAGTCAGGCTCCCCATTTTTTCAGCCTGTGCAGAACACAAGTTTGTGAAAGGCCAGCCTGCTGCCGCAGGGCCCAGAGGCCAAAGGCCTGTCCCAAAGCACTGGGGCAGCTGAAGTGGGAGGCAGGAGAGCTGGGAGCAGCTGCCCCAGCGCCCCAAGCCCAGGCAAGGCCAAGTGACTGCCTTGCCCAGCCCCATGCTGCCTGCACGGCTTCAGCCACTGCCCCCTTCTCACCATCAAGGGATTCTTGCCCAGCACTACCAGGCCTCTGAGTGCCATGTAACGCCTGGCCCTGTGCTCACTCTGCAGGTTCCGTGCCATGATCTCCAGAACACTGTCACTGCATTCCCTCAAGTCCAGGCACTCGAGGACCTGAAAGGCACCGGGCATTGACAGGGAGCCAGCCGGCAGGAGCCCGGAACCGCACAGGGCTGGGCCCAGGCAGCAGCACAGGGCACGGGCACCGTCCTGGCAGCTGTGCCTACGAGAGGGCAGAGAGCTGGGAGGAAGTGCTGGCCTTGAGGCTCACCTCCACAAGGAACGCCAGGGCAGGGAAATCCCAGGATGGGATCTCTTGGTCGCGCAGGGCGAGCAGGTAGAATGCAATCCCGGAACAGAAGTGTACGGCTGACTGGCAAATTTCTCTAAAGAGTGGAAAAAAGAAACAAGACCCTGAGCCAGTGGGGCAAATCTCTCCCAGGAGTGACTCTCAGAGTTCTCATCTTTCCCCACCACCCTTCCAGCAAGGGGACGTGGGCCATTTGGGAGTGGGTTGCTCATGGGCACCCTCCTCTGCCAGCCTTTTCTAGTCTGCTTGGCCGTCCTTCAGTGACAAGGCCCTCTGGCCCATGATCATGGGCAGTGTTGGGGGACAGCTGGGCACAGAGCACAAATGTCAGAGGCAGTGGGGAGAAGGGGCTCTTACCTGGCCAGCAGAGCCACGGCAAAGTGGTGGGTGTCAAGAGAGAGCAGCGTGTCCCAGCCACACCTGCGTTCCATTGCCACCACCACATCCTCACAGCGGAGAAGGCAGAGCAGGCACTTCAGGGTCTGCACTGCAAACCTGTGTGCACAGCAAAGGCCAGGTCACGCTGGCAGCACTGGCTCCTTGGCAGGCCACGTGGCAGGGACAGGAGGAGTGGGATGGAGCACCTGTTGGGGCTGATGGCAAGGCCGTGCTCTTGCTGGCATCCCTTCCAGAAGGCATCGACCTCCTCTGGCATCTCTTCTGTGCTGGAGAACACTTGGAAGAGCAGATGCACAAATAGGCGGGGGAAATACACCTTCAATATCCATGGCAGACAGGGCACATGCAGGATCTTCCACATCACCACGGTTGCCTGCAAAGCCCCCCAGGACAGCGCTCAGTGCCCAGGCGTCCGTGTGGCAGGGCCCGAGCGTGGCAGGGAGAGGCCCGGAGAGAGGCAGGGGGAGCACGGGGCCTGCTGGGCCTGAAGCTGCCCCTGGGCCAGGTTTCAGGCCAGCGCCTGAGGCAGGCAGATGCAGTGGGGGAAGGAGGATGGAGAGCTCTGGAGAGGCGGCCTTGGGGCCAGCAAAGGCCACTTGCAGAAACTCACAGCCAGGCCAAAGACACCCGTTTGGTCCCCATCAGAGGTGCACATGCTGTGCTCTGGCCAGCTCCCCAGCACATCGAGGAGGGTCAGCTGTGCCAGCTCCGCAGTCCTGGCTGAGCCCATGATGGTCTTCCACATGGCCATGGCAGCTCTGCGGGGTCAGAGCTCTGTCTCAGGTGGGGTCTCAGACACAGCACCGGGGGGAGCTGAGCTGGCTGCCAGTTCTGCCTCTGCCCACTGGCCCTGGCCAGCAGCAGCCAGGCAGCCCAGGCCTGTGGGGACAGAGCCCTGAGGGGCAGGGAGGGAGCATGGCAGCAGGCTTAGGGGCCGACGTGCCAGGGCTGGGAAAGGCAGCAGCCAGAGGGCCCTGGAAGTCTCTGTTGCTCAGACACCTGCAGCAGGCTGTACAGGGTGATGGGATGGGGAGGCCTGAGCCCTCTGGGCAGGTGGGCCCCATACCTGTCACAGGACGGGGCCACACGCAGGAGCGTCAGGACTGCGTCATCTGGCTGTGCTTCCGTGAGGTCCAGCAGGGCCTCGTCCAGCCTGGGCTCAGCACAGTCATTGGCCACGAGCCACTGGTGGATGAACCTCACCATGGCGGGCACCTGGAGAAGGCACAGGGAGACTTGGGAAGCTGCCTGAGGGAGCAATGTTCCCATCTTGCCCAGAGAAGTGCTTCCCTTCCCCGCGCACTGCTATGTGGCCTCAAAGGCTCACAGGGACAAGCAGTCGTGGCTTGGGAGGCCAAGAAATTCCTGGGAGGATCAAACCCTGCCCACAGACTGCTTACTTGGTTTGGATAGTAAAAACCTTCCTCTACAAGATAACACAGGAGGGCAGCGCTGGTCTTTGTTTTGAACATGGGCGAGTATGCTCTGAGCCCAGTGCCCATGGCGATGGTCTCTTCCTCCTGCAATCTCTTGATGAATTTGCAGATGAACTGTAGGAGAAGGGCAGGAAGCCGGGGATGTTGCATGGAGTACTGCACACACGGTGCTGGGCTGAGCAGGGACAGCAGGCCCAGCCCAGCTGGGGGTGGCTGCGGGTACCTGGGCTGTGCTGCGGAAGCGGCCACGGCTGGATTCCTGCTCCTGTGTGCGCTCCAGGGCTCCATCTGGCAAAGAGCGAGCGCAGCCAGAGCTGAGGGGCTGCGGGAGAGGCCGGAGAACACAGCCCAGCCCTGCGCCCCCCGGCTGGGAGAGCCCCGGGATGCCCCAGGGGATGGAGCACGGCCACTGCGGGGTGTCTGCCCGGGCCCTCTTCCGTCCTGTCCGTGGGCCTTTCCCCAGGGGAGTGCATGGGATGGGATGGGATGGGATGGGATGCATGGCATGGCATGGCATGGGGCCAAGTTGGCTGCAGGCTCCAGCCCTGCAGCCCAGCTCTGCCACTCACCCTCCTGGGGTGGATGGAAAGGCACCACCTCCTCAGTCTCGTGTGCTGGGGCAGCTCCAGGGTCTTCTTCCTCCTCTTCCTCCTCCAGCCAGGCCATCTTGGGCACTCTCGGGGGTCTCTGCTCCATGTCTCTGACTGGAGCTACTTGTGGGAGAGGTGCCCTAGGAAAGCTCCGGGGCACCAAGTCCCACACTCTGCCCTTGAGGGCAGCTGCAGAATAGAAGCCTCGCAAGGCCACGGCTCACCGAGTCCTGTGCTCTGGCCTCGAGCTCAGCTGCAGGAACAAGGCTGCGGAAAAGCTCGGGCTCAGACGGGAATGAGCGTGCTGTGTGGGGGCTCCTCACGGCACCACTCTGTCCCGTTGTGCCCCGTTGCATGCTCCCAGCTCCCGGGCAAGCTTCTATTTCCCAGGTGTCACAAAGGGGCCTTGGACACCGGGTTCCGTTCCATGGCACGGTGACCGTGCTGCAGCGTGCCCCCCAGGGCCCTTGCACACACTGCCGCCTGCCCTGGGGCCGCCCCCAGCCCAGCCAAAGTGGCCCAACTTGGAAGGAATGCCTGGCCCCAGGTGTCTAAGGCAGCCCCACAGGATCTTTAGGAAGGGCTCAGAGCATCAGCAAACGCCACCCAGCTCTGCAGGCTCTCAGTCCTATCCCCATATCTTTCCCTGAGAGCATTTGAATTTCTAAATTAGAATCCTTTGAGGGCTGGGGATTTACATTTTGCCTTTCAGAGAAGGCTTCTGCCTTCCTTAGCAGACACCTCTCTCTTCAAACCAAGACAATTGTTCATTATCTTGCAGATGCACAGTTGCTGGGCAGCCCCCTTTTACACCAGGCACCTGGCGAACCATTCCCAGCCACTGGGAAAATCCTAGCTGCTCCATTCACCCGTAGATGAGGTCTCCAAATTTGCCCCAAAAGTGGCTCCAGCTTTTATAGGCCAAAAAGAGCAAGTCCAAGCGACTTGATGTTTTTTTTAGCCCAGAAAGCCCTGCTGCTGATGGCACACGTCACAATCAGCAGGGGACACAGCTAGGCCAAAGCCCAGACCTCTGCTGGGAGCCTTTCTCTTCAAACACCCTTCAAACAAGCCTCCATGCAAGTCAGTTGGGAAAGTTTCTTCACATGATCCATTGCTGGCACATAACTACACAGGGTTATGGGAAAGATTCTAAAGCAGCCACTCTGGAGTCAAACAGACAGCCCTAAGAGTCCCTCTCACCTATTTGTAGCTAAATCACACTTTGGGCGACTTGAAGGAGTTTGGAAGGAGCTGGAGAGCAGACCTCTGATTTGTTTAGATGATGCCATTGCTTTTTCTTCTCTTCTACAGAGACAGGAAGGGTGAGTTTGGCTCCCATCTCCAGCGCACGGCTCACGGGGCCGCAAGACTTGTAGTTCCAAGAGCTTTGAAGGACTTCTTGGCCAAGAAGACACGGCCAACAAGGATATTTCTGTTTTGGACCCAATCCTTCAAGATTTCCTCTTAGGGACTCATGCTCTCGGGGTCTCTAGCTGCTCAGAGTGACCCCGAGATAAGTTAGAAAGTCTCTTTTCCCAGCCCGGCGGTGGAAGAAGGAGTCAGAGCTCTTCATTTCTCGGTCTCAAGGTTGTTCATTGTATCTTATCTATAAAATTCTTTCTCCTGTCCTGCCGAGGTCCGCTCAGCAAGACAGTCTAAGGCACTCTGCCTCCCCCGGGGCGGTATTATCTTCTTCTACTAAAAACAACTCCCTGTACAATATTTACAATGACTTTCCAATACCTATCATCTACGTTAGACAGTGAGCTTCTACTCTAAACCAATTGAAAAGTGCCAACATCACAGCAGAAGATGGAGGCCAAGAAGAAGAAGAAGGAGAAAGGCTGGACATGCCCAGATTCCTCCATCTTGCCCCCTGAAGCCCCATTCTAAAAACCCCCCAAATCTAGTTTTCCACTCTGTGCTAAATTCACTATCATTTTGTGGCTTGCCATTCTTCATACAAGGTTGGGAATTGTTTTTTCCAAGGGCTAAATCAAAGGCACAGGGGTCTTGGGCTCTATGCCAAGGTCTCTGAGCCCTCTGACAGGGTCTCGAGTCCTGCAGGGCAGCCCAAGAATTTCCTGGGTTCCCACATCATGCTACAGTGGAAGCTTCCTTAGCCAATCATGCCATGATGCAACAAACCTACAGCACTGCATCCTAAACTTCTTGTTTACCATTGGAACTACTTTGATTTTTTCTAGATCTTGAACTCTAAAACTCGAAACTTTCCTCCACTTCAACTTTCCTCCCCGTGTCTCTGCTATAAACTAGAAATCCGCATTCTCGCTTCTAGCACCTGAGTTTGGAAGCCCTTTCCAAGGTCTCAGCTCAAATGCTGTGTTTAATTCTAAGCTTTGCAGACAAGACCAAAGGTCTGAGATTTCCCTGCATTTGGGTTTCCAACAACACTGATGCTCTTAGTTCCAGAGTGCTCGGGATCCATCTTGCCAGTCAGCTCTGGCAGGAGGAAGGCGGCTGCCAGGGGGCTGCTTGTGGCCTCTGACAGCCCATTGCTCAGGGCTTGCCAGCGCCCCAGCCCCTCAGGCCCTGCCCCAGCCCGGCCAAGCTGCCCGGCAGCAGCATCGCAGCCCCACAGCAGCTCCAGAGCAGCCCCATCCAGAGGCACCTGGGAGCCCTCAGCAAGGCAGCCAGCAGCACACAGGCAGGAGGACACGGATGGCGCTTCCTGCCTGGCACAGGGCTTGTGGCCATCTCCAGGCACCGCTCTGGCAGGGATCCCCGCAGCTCCGGCCCCTGCCCAGCCACTCTGTGCGCAGCACAAAGGCTTCAGCAGAACCACCAAAGGCATAGGGGCTTCTGGCCATCTTCCCCTTGCACACTGCACGCCGGGGCAGCTGGCTGAGCACAAGCACCCTTTTCCCCCTCCTCCCCTATGCCCTGTGGACCCTGGGCAGCAAAGAAATCTCCTGAGATTCTGTGTATTATAACATAGTCTATATTTACATAGAATAAAGAATAGAATGGAAGAAAAGAAAAATCTTACAGAAAACTAAAAATCCCCACTGGCTCAGGTTGCCCCAGCAAAGAGAGCCTCCCAGATGAGCTCTCCTCAGAGCTCCAGCAGTGCAGCCAGCCGAGCCGGGACAAACGAGGCCGAGTCATCCATGCCCTGCGCAGCTGATCGTGCAGCCTCTGGAAGATGGAATATCGCCCACTGGCTGTTGCTCGGAGGACATGCAGTGTTTGAAATGCCAGCTCTGACACAGCACTGCTCATGTCCTCCGTCAGGCTTTCAAGGGCTGCAAGAGAGAGGAACAGAGCTGTGGTAAATAGGTATGATTTGTGCTGACAAAATTGAAACAGTAATCAATATTGATGCAGTAATTAATATTTGGAAAGAATAATAAAACAGTTAAAAGTTGTAATGCCAAGAAAAAAGGGAGTGGAGGGGTTCCACCGCCCCCTCCCTGCAGATGTTCCATGACAGGAGGAAAAAGTAAGAGATAACAGTTACTAAAAATTAACAGAAAGAGGGGAAAATCTGGTTGGGCCCCAGAAAACTGCCAGCTATAAGAGATTTATTACTTTGATATTTAAATGTAGTTAATATGTTAGTTTTGGATTACATTGTACTGGCTGGGTGCGCATGTGTAACCCAAAGGTGAATTAAAGACATCGAGGAAGAAGAGAGGCCTTCATCAAACAACGACCCCCAAAGACTTGTGCGACAACCAAAACGAGTGGTGGAGCATGCGCGGTAAAGGTGGTGATGAGTGTAATAAGTAGCAATACGTTTGTTCATTAATTAAATCAATAGCTAAAAAATTATACAATATCAAAGCAATAACTAAATAGCTAAAACCGCTTGAATCTTAAATGTATAGCCACATATGGTTGCTTGGCTTGCAGGAATCGTATAGTGCTTTGGGAATTCCATGGTAAAGAAAAGTTCACCTAAGAGGTCACAGAGGAGAGCTGTAACAACAATCCCTAAACTCACAAGAATTTCTTAGGCCTGCAGGAATCGTATAGTGTTCTGAAAATTCCACTGTATAGGTATGCCTTAGAAGGAAAAGTTCACTCAGCGGTTCAAAGAGGAAGACTTGGAGCCTTCATCCCACGACCACCAGAAGGCAGAAAAAGACCCCCTAGCAACTGAACGAGCAAGCGCAAAAGACAGACCACGTCATCCCTGGACCCGGGAGAAAAAGGCAATAAAAGGTGGACTTTGGGGATAGGAACGGTGCGAGCCTAGAGGAGCGGAGACTCCCGGCCGCCCAGCGCTGAACTTTGCTTATTCTTGCTTGCATAATAATAATAAAAATAATTATATAATTGTATGATCCTTGAATCCAGTGAATTCATTTATCACCCTTCCTTCCTTCCTTCCTTCCTTCCTTCCTTCCTTCCTTCCTTCCTTCCTTCCTTCCTTCCTTCCTTCCTTCCTTCCTTCCTTCCTTCCTTCCTTCCTCCATCCCTCCCTCCCTCTTTTAAGTGATGTTGGCATTTTTGGATTAGAGTAAAACCTCACTGTCTAACATAGGTGATAAGTATTGAGAAGTTATTGTCAATAGTGTACACGTAGTTTTTAGTATAAAAAGATAACACCACACAGTTCCCCATGGTCCCTCACAGGCCCCTCATGGCTCCCTCACAGTTGCCCAAGACCCCTCACAGCCCCTCACTGTGGATGCCATGGGACAGAGAGAAACAGCAAGTGTTTCTCACAGCAGCTTGTGAGAATTATTAGCAAGTTGTAAGAATGTGAGAACTTAAATACAAACAATCTGCAGGTGGTGTTCTTCTGCTTCATCTTTCTCTTCTTCTCAAGGACGGTCTCTAAAGAATGTGTTTTTGTTAACGAGCCAATCAAACAGAATATATCGTATGACTCTATAAAAACCGCACGGTTCTCTTGAATTAAACCTTCTTTTAGTCTTTCTGCAATACTGCCTCCTGCCTGTTCCTGTGTCATTCTGGGCGCAAGAGTGACACCTCACGGCCCTTCATGGCCCCTCATGGCCCCTCACAGCTCAAGGCTCTTCACGGCCCCTGAGCCGCCTCCGGCCCCGCCATTGGCGCCGCTCTTTGCTGCTCGCCAATGGCGGCCCGAGTCTGCAGTGACGTCACCGCTCGCCGGGCAAAGGAAGGCCTGGGGCTGAGGTGCCCCGGGCAGGCCGAGAATGGGGTCGGGGGGTCCCCGGGCTCATGGAAACGGGGGTTCCAGGGGCTGAGAGAGGAGGATACCCGGGAAAGGGGGTGCAGGGGGTGTCGGGGCAGGATAAGGAGGTGCAGGGGGTCCTGCAGCTGGGGAAGGAGATGCGAAGGGTCCCAGTGCCCAGGAATGGGCATTCAAGGGGGTCCCCGGGGGGCTCCCCAAAGCCCCTCCAGGGGGCAGCAGGAGCTGGCTCAGGAGCTCTGGGCAGAGAAAAGGGGGTGACCCCGGCTTGGGGGGGACATGGGGGACTCACACACACTCCCGGGGGGACACGACCCCCGGGGACCCCCCCTCACCTTGTCCCGCAGGGGAGGCCGAGCCCCAGCCCAGGCAGACGAAGCCCCCGAGCCCCGGCAGCATCTTGGGGGGCGTGCGGGGCCGGGAGGGGCAGGATCCGGGAAAGGGCGGCGGCTGCCGGGTTCCGCGGCTGCCTGGAAACCACGAAGGCGGCGGCGTCTGTGACAGCGGCGCGGCCTCAGTTGCCTGAGAACGCGGCCCTGGCTGCTTGTGCGCAGCCTGGGCTCCTGCAGGCGGCTTCACTGGGCCATTCGCCAGGGGAATTGTTCGCGGAGCATTGGCCTCTGCAAAGTTCCTGAGCGTGCAGAGCATTGGCCTCTGCAAGGAGTTCATCAGCGTGCAGAGCATTGGCCTCTGCAGAAAGTTCCTGAATTTCCTTTGAAGGTCAAGATTGACTCAAGTTGAACTTTTTGGTTTTGTCTCATCTGCGCTCTGAGAGAGAATGCCAAAGGGAAATACAGGATAATGGGATAATGCCCGTCTTCTGGTGCAGCAGTTCAGTGGTCTGCACTGCCACAGACATGTTTTATGAAAAATCCTTTGGGTTTTTTCTCCTGAGAAGCTGAGAGACCTCAGGAACAAAATGTAAACAATGGTTATCTGCTGCTCTGGAATGCAACAGGTGCATCTGTGATTGGTCTCCTAGAGTTGTTTCTAATTAATGGCCACTCACAGTCAGCTGGCTTGGACTCTCTGTCTGAGACACAAGCTTTTGTTATTCATTCTTTCTTTTTCTATTCTTAGCTAGCCTTCTGATGAAATCCTTTCTTCTATTCTTTTAGTATAATTTTAATAGAATATATATCATAAAATAAGAAATCAAGAGTCAGATCCTCATCTCTTCCCTCATCCTAAGACCCCTGTGAACACCACCACAATGCACAGCTGAATGGATGAACAATATATGCTCTACTGATTGTGCTTTTTTTTTTTTTTTTGCACTGAAGGAATGCAACATTTTCTAAATGTACTGGTCTATACTTTTTTTTCCCATCTAGTGGTTGCTTAAACTGCTGAAAGGTGAATGAGGTCTGTTCAAGTTTCATGAAGTCTCAGTGTGTTGTTATCATCTGGTTATTACAATTATTATAGAGAGGGCTGTGAATTGAGGTGCAAACGAGACCATATGCCAAAATCAATAGTCTGGATTTTATGTAACAGTAAATGTGAGGAAGAGAGAGAGAAAGGAAAAGAAAAAGAAGCGGGGGGGTGGTGGGGGGGGATGGGGGGTTGGGAAGAAGGGGAAGAAGGAGAGTGACAGAGACAGATGAAGTGAAAAACATCACCATTCCATGGATCCCATTGGCATACCATAAAATCCTCTTCTGGTCTTCTCTGTGGTGAGGTCTCACAAAACATAAGATTCCAATGGATTCATGCAGATTTGGGCAAGGTGGGACCTCCCAGGTGCCTCCCTGGGGTGGGGCAAGTTGGACTCTGTCTATTGCTACTTTCAAATAATAGAAAATCTTTAGCATCTGTCTGTCCTTTGAGTCTGCCATCAATTGGCTTCTGGATTTTCAGATCTGTTGTGTTACTTTGCGTGCCCTGCAGTTGTCTGGTGCAAGGCCTCAGGAATGGGTCTGGGGGCACTGTGGAGGTCTTTGATGGGAGGTTTGTGTGCAAACCTGGCCTCAGCAGACGAGTCTGTGGCTATGACTTGCCCACCTTGAAGCCAGACAGAGCTGATTTTCAGGACAGCTGCTGGGTTTGGCTTTGTTGTGGATAGGTTTTTCTCTGCAGCCTTGTTTACTTCTCCCCAGCCCTGAGCTAATGGGACAATAGTGTCACCTTTGTCTTGTCTCAAGTTCCCTTCGGCAGCTTAACTCCCAGTGCCAAGTTCCAGTCCAGAGGCATTTTCAGGGAAGGGTGGGCTTGGGTGGTCGCAGCCTCTTTATACAGTTTTGTCCCAATGGGCAGAAAGTCCTTTCTAACAATTTTTAAGCCATTAGCCATAACATTCCAGTCTCTCCCAAGTCCTGTGAGGAGCCGCTGAGAGAGCAGGGGTGCTTTAGCCAAAAGAAGAGGATATCCACTCTAGCTATTTTAAAGTAATATTTAGGCTGCAGCTTTGTCTGTTCTAACAATTCTTAATGTTCAGATTTTTAGCTCCAGGTTTCAGTATGATCCATCTTTGAATTGCACAAGGCAGCCCTATAGTTCAAATAAAGTCCAACTAGAGGCCTAACATACTAGCTACTTAGACCAAAGAAGCACTTAGCTACTTTCAAATCATAGAAAATTTTTAGCACCAGTATATGCCTTGAATGTGCCATGAATTGGGTTCTGGATTTTCAGAGTTCCATTGTTGCTTCTTCCAGTTTTGTTGAGGCATTGTCACTCATCTGGGAGATCCTGCCTTCAAAATGGCTTCTGGATTCCCAAAGAAGACCTGGACACCTCGTCTTTTGTCCAGGGAAAGACTGACATCTTTCACTGTAAGTACCCACTGGGCTGTGTTAAGGCTGCAAACTGCCCTGATGTCCCTGCTCTCCCTGCCCCTGCTTTAGTGCAAGCAAGAAAATGCTTTAAGTAGGTAATAAGCAGAAATATTATAGTAAGGCTACGAAACACAAGTAATAAACTACACAATTATGAAGGTTTCTTTTTAGGTGAAAAGAGAGGGGGAATTGTAGGATTCTACAAAATTAGAGGGTTTTGGGAAAGCTGCAAAAGGCAAGCCTCAGATACAGTAGAACTGTGATTAGAGCTAAGCAGCTGCCATGAGATAGGTCAGCAGAAAAATTATTTAAAAAGTAGAAAAGCAAGGACAAATAGAACAATGGTCTGTGTATTAAGGCTTGTCTAGAATAACTCTCTAAGCTACAGAAAAGTTTATCTAGCAAGATATTAGGAGGGTTAAGGCTTAATAATGGAGCTCTGTGCATTGTGCTTTAAGGCTTACAAGCAGGTATTGTATTCAAAATAAGCAAGCATTGTTTTAACCAAAGGTACGTGTGCTTATAGTGGTTGGATGGAACTACTGTCAATGTGCTTTTGCTTTGTGTGATTGGTCAAGAAACTTATAAAGGAAGTTGTAACCTTAAGTTCTTGGTCTGCTGCCTGGGATGTGAGCTGCTGGCATCTTCCCATTGTCATAACCATGTAATGAGAGTGATGCTGGAAAATAAAACAGCTCAAGGCAGTTCCACAGCAGTTCTGTCCCGTGTGTGATTTGTAAATAGCCCCCTGCTGGTGTCAAGACCAAGCTGCCCTTGGGCACCTGAGCATGTTGGGGGGGAAGCTCAAACTCTGCCCAAAGCCCTGTGAGACAGGGCTGGTCCCAGCTGGAAGAGCTTCCAAAGCAGCTGTTCTCTCCCAGCTCCTGTGTGGGCACAGATCCAGCCCTGCAGACACAGTGTACAGCAAAGCAAGTTATCTGCTGCAGCACGCCCAGAAGAAAATGTCTCAGCACCTTTGTGTCCCAGATATCTTTTATGAAAAATCCTTTCCTTAGGATTTTTCCTCCTGAGAAGCTGAGAAGCCTCAGGAACAAAATGTAAACAATGATTATCAGCTGCTGTGGAATGCAACAGGTGGATCTTTGATTGGCCCATGTTGGATGTTTGTAATTAATGGCCAATCACAGCCCAGCTGGCTCAGACAGAGTCCAGGCCAGAAGCCTTTGTTATCATTCCTTCCTCTTCTATTCTTAGCTAGCCTTCTGATGAAATCCTTTCTTCTATTCTTTTAGTGTAGTTTTAATCTATTATATATCACAAAATAATAAATCAAGCCTGCTGAACCATGGAGTCAGATCCTCGTCTCTTCCCTCATCGTAAGACCCCTGTGAACACCATCACACCTTTGTTCTGCAAGATGGTGGAAATCTTCCTGTGCTGGGAATTGTCCCCTGATTTTGGTTTACCCCGTGTTGATGGTATCTCTCCCAAAGGAGTTGGCTTCTCTTGAAAGCTCTGGATTGGTAGGAAACTTGAGGGCTGTACAGTTCTTTCCTGCTCCCTGGAGCCAGGGCCACAAATGTCCCTTGGTGTCTGGAGCTCACTTGACTGAAGATGCCCCAGTGCTGAGGCTCTGTCCAGGAGATCCCTCTGTTTTCTTCTCTGCAGGGGTCTGTGAGCCCAGAGAGAGAAAACAAATGCTAATTAACAGAGAGAACTACAACTTGGACACATTCCTGTGCTCCTCACTCTTGGTACAGCGTTCCTTTCTTGCCTCTCTTGGACTCAGCCAGCAGTGATATCTCCTTGCTGTGAGTTCTCAGTGCTGTACAGGGATGGAGTCAGGGCAGTTCTGAGAGCTCGTCCCCATTCTTTGAAAAGGTCACTGCCTCAATCCAATGAACCTAAAGAGGAAAGAAATGCCCAAAGAGCAGCAATCCCCAACCATGTCACATGCAATCACGGAGAAGCTGATGGGACAGAGCCATGTGGTTGGAGTATGTGTATTGCACTCTGTATTGTTAATTTATTGGTGCTGAGTATTTCAGCAAGCAACTTGCAGGGCTTCCAGGACTGTCCTGGACAATATGATCACAAATTGTTCACCAGTGCCACTTGTTCAAGAAAAGCCTTTCTGAACAAGCCCCACCTCTGAGGCTCTAGCTGGTTTATTTTTGCCTTTCAGCTGCTTCCCTCTAAGTTCCTGTGGGAGAAGTTTCTCACCATGAAGAAGAAGGCCAGCACTGGCGGGAGTTTTCTACCCAGAATTGGCCCATGTGTAGAGCTGGGGAAGACTGGTCCAAAGGTAGCCTTTTCCTGCTTTTCTCCTTTCTGTTTGATGGGAAGTTTGAAGAGGGTGCGTGCTTGTGACAGGCTTGCCTCCAGCAAAATAGCTCAGTGTGCAGGTGCTGTTGTCATTGCAAGCTGCTGTTAGAGGTGGGCTGGGAGTCCTGATCTGCACTCAGCCACCACAAATAAGCTCTGCTGAAGCTGCCTAAGTGTAGCTGCCATTGCTGAAAGAATGGGGGGAGGGCTGGGGACACAAAGGCACAGCATTGCCATGTGCCATTCTCCTGCTGAAGGAGCCACCTCTTGCTTTGGTGTGGTCACCATCAAATGCTCGGGGTCACAGGATTCCCTCTGGAATGGCAGTGTTGGCCTTGGAAGGCCGAGGACCTGCAGGAATGACTTCAGCTTTAACGAAACAAATTGCCTTTATGCTTTGGGCTGGAACAATGTGTTGGACCCTGAGGGGGTGTTAGATTTTGCAGGCTGCCAGATGTACAGGGGACTGGCCCTGGGCAGAGGGGAATGGATGTGCTTTATCTGGATCAGTGCCTTCTTAGAGGTGTGTTTAAAGCTGCTTTTCTGGCAGGAGTGGCTCAGTAGAAAGCACAGTCCCAACGGGTAGGTGACTGAGGTGAGCTGTTGTTATGAATGAGGTCCCTATATGTCTAATTTAATAAACCAACATTAGAATTTAGCAGCAATTTTAATTGAGCAGCAATTTTATATGAAATCATGCAATCAAATAGAATCAAGCAAATACAAAATAATTTGGCAGTGGTTTGGATAAAGCATAAGCAAAACCAGTCAGGATCCAGGGGGGTTTTCTCACCCTGCCTCCCATTCAAAAGATAAAGAATCCAAACACAACTTCTAGACTGGATGCTAATACATATTCATCAATAATTTTCTGTCATTCGCCTCCTATTTTTGATTCTTGAAATCTATGTCACTGTACTGCACAGTGCATGCTCTGCTTGTTTCTAAGGGGTCTTTTGGCTTTGGTGGTCGCTTCCCACGAAGGCTTCTCCTCATCATCACTGTCCTTTGAACAACCCCACAAGCTGCACATGCACCCCAAGTCTTGTGTTATAGAAGCCAGCATTATATTCCAAAAAGAAGCCTTATTATTTCATAGATACCCGGAATCATCCCAATTTTGTCCATGTCACGGCCGATTCTTTAATTATCCTGAGGCCTATTGCCTTTTGGGGTGTTACTTATCTCAAACTACATCCTGCATCCTGTTTTCTCATGAACATCTGAAAACATCTGTTTTGTGTCACTAATTCCATATCCTTTTCCTCTCTTACTTTTGAACAAATATTTTCTAAAATATTTAAAATATAGTTACAAGTGTTAGCACGAATCAGATTCATCTATCACAGTGTTGAGCAAGAAATTGGCAGCAAGAGCCATGTAACACACTGGTTAAGGATTGCCCAGACAAAGCAGGGGAGAGTTTTCTCCAAGCAATGCCTCTGCTCCAGAATCATTTGCTGTTGTTTTGGGCCCGTGGGTCTGCCTCGGCGGCGGCGGTGGTCCCCAGCCCACGTTGTTGAAGCCGTCGCCCTTCCTCGGCCTTAAGCCGGGGACCCGCGTTGTGGCGGGCAGAATTTTTTGGCCCAGTTTTTTTTTTTTTTTACGGGCCCAGCACCCGACAGAAAGCCCCCCCGGACTGGTCCTGGGCGAGGTGGCAGCGCCTCGCCTACCTCGGTCGTGGCCGGATCGACTGAGCCGCTTATGCCGGGCGGGGCTGGGTTTGCCGGGCCGGGTCCATTGCTTTTTGTTGAGGTGGGTAGAGTTGGGGGGGTGCCCGCCAGGCCTCTGCGGGCCTTTTTATTTTTCTCTCGCAGCCCTAAGCCGCGGTACCGAGAAGCGTTGCGACGAAGGCGCGAGCGGGATGCCGGTGGGTCTGTCGTGGGGAGGTAGTGAGGCACGTACCTCGGCCACCCCCCCCGCCCCCAGCCCCGCGGCCCTCATGGCTAGCACGGGTTGTTGCGAACGCGCCTCCATGTGCCTTTTTTATCCTGCTGTCCCCCGGCTTTTTTTTCTGGAAGGGAAAGCCAACCGCCGTGAGGCCGGGCAAAAGTCGGTGGCCCATGGCGCCAGGTTGGTGGAACTTTTTCTTGCATGCTCGCCCGGTTTCCCTGGGCTGGAAGGCGGGGGAGGGCCACCGAATCCCCTCCCGGCCCAGCGGGGGCTGGTCCAGTCCTGCTGTTGCCTAGCCGAAAGGGGAGCCGTTGTTGGCCGCAGGCAGGCGGCGGCACCCCCCGCACTCCTCTGCTGCCGCGAGCAATCCGATCCGCAGGTGGGCTGGGTGGCCGTTGCCGTTGTCCCAGGACCGTGGCCATGGGGCCCTGGTCATCGTTCGTGCAGCTCCTTCCCAGAGCCGCACCTGATCGATGTGGCTTTTTGGGTGGCGTCGGAGAGGGCCCCCCATCAGGCCGGCTCTTCTTCTGAGGCTTCTCTGTCACAGGGAAGCCACGGCAGGGGGGGTCCGGTGCTCAGGCAGGGCGGTCTCCTTTCCAATTCGCTTCCCATCACAGGCGAAGTGTCGCCCCTCCCGCTGGCCTGGGGAAGGGCGTCTTTACTGTCCCGAGCTGTGTGATGGACGCGTGGCCCCGCGAGCCTTCAGGTGTCCTTAAAAAACCAAGTGAGGTGCCGGTGCCGGCACCGGTCTGGGTAGCGCCCGTGTGGGTGCCGGCCACGAGCAGCGCCGGGCGGCCGTGTGGCTGGAGCTGAGCCACGAGAAGGGAGAGAGAGGTGAGAGAGAAACAGAGAGAGGGCGAAAGTGCCCGAACGCAATGGGGCGCGGACGTGGGTGAAACAGAGTCCGGTCCGCGCACTCCTTTGCCGTTCCGCCACCTGCTGCAGAGCGAGCCGCCCCGGCTGAAAAGGGCCTTGGTGTCCGGGCCGCGCCAGCCTTCTCAGATCGCTGCCTCCTCTAGCACGTCCGGTGCTTTCCGCGCGGCCCGGAGGGCGGACGCACCGGGTTGGGGTTTGCTCCCTGTGAGTGGGACCCCGCTTGGCCCAACCTCGCCAGAGGCCAGTTGCTCGCCCGCGACCTTTCGGCGGGTGGGTTTTTCTTGGCTTTGGTGGGGGGGCGGGTCAGCCCCGGCCGAGCCCTGTTCCGCGCGCCGCGCGTGTCATTTCGAGCGCGAGGTTAAGTCTCGGACCGGGGCGCGGGCCCCGAGAAAAAAAGCGCGTGCGCGCGCGAGAGAGAGAGAGACGAAGCCTCGTGCTCCATCCGAGTGGCGAAAAGCTGTGCAGCAGTCCCAGCTCCTTGCCCGTGGCGTCGCGGGAAGTGCCGGCCGCCGGGGTTGGCCGTCGCCTAGGGGCGTCTCTCTCGCGTGGCGCCATTCTCCATCCCAGGCGACGCCGGGCCGCGATGCGGCTGGCCGCCGTCCCTGCTGCCTGCGCCCATCACAGCCACGCTGCCGCCCGCTGCCATGTCTTCGTCCGCGATGCTGCTCCCGCGGGTCGGAGCGGCAAAAGGAGCCTGGGGCGGTCGGGGTTTGGCGCGAGGCGAGTTCGCTGGCAGGCCGGGTGAGTCCGGGCACTCCGTCTGGGCGCTCACGCAATGCTTCGCGGTGCCACTGTGGGCAGCGGCTACCTGGTTGATCCTGCCAGTAGCATATGCTTGTCTCAAAGCTTAAGCCATGCATGTGTAAGTACACACAGGAGGTACAGTGAAACTGCGAATGGCTCATTAAATCAGTTATGGTTCCTTTGGTCGCTCCTCTCCCACTCCTTGCATAACTGTGGTAATTCTAGAGCTAATACATGCCGACGAGCGCCGACCTCCGGGGATGCGTGCATTTATCAGACCAAAACCAACCTGGGCCCGCCCGGCAGCTTTGGTGACTCTAGATAACCTTGAGCCGATCACATGCCCCCGCAGCGGCGATGACCCATTCGAATGTCTGCCCTATCAACTTTCGATGGTACTGTCTGTGCCTACCATGGTGACCATGGGTGACGGGGAATCAGGGTTCGATTCCGGAGAGGGAGCCTGAGAAACGGCTACCACATCCAAGGAAGGCAGCAGGCATGCAAATTACCCACTCCCGACCCAGGGAGGTAGTGACGAAAAATAACAATACAGGACTCTTTCGAGGCCCTGTAATTGGAATGAGCGCACTTTAAATCCTTGAGCGAGGATCCATTGGAGGGCAAGTCTGGTGCCAGCAGCCGCGGTAATTCCAGCTCCAATAGCGTATGTTAAAGTTGCTGCAGTTAAAAAGCTCATAGTTGGATCTTGGGATCGAGCTGGCGGTCCGCTGCGAGGCGAGCCACTGCCTGTCCCAGCCCCTGCCTCTCGGCGCCCCCTCGATGCTCTTCACTGAGTGTCCTGCGGGCCCGAAGCGTTTACTTTGAGAAAATTAGAGTGTTCAAAGCAGGCCGGCCGCCGGCATACTGCAGCTAGGAATAATGGAATAGGACTCCGGTTCTATTTTGTTGGTTTTTGGAAACGGGGCCAAGATTAAGAGGGACGGCCGGGGGCATTGGTATTGTGCCGCTAGAGGTGAAATTCTTGGACCGGCGCAAGACGGCCTAGAGCGAAAGCATTTGCCAAGAATGTTTTCATTAATCAAGAATGAAAGTTGGAGGTTCGAAGACGATCAGATACCGTCGTAGTTCTGACCATAAACAATGCCGACTGGCGATCCGGCGGCGTTATTCCCATGACCCACTGGGCAGCTCCCGGGAAACCCAAGTCTTTGGGTTCCAGGGGGAGTATGGTTGCAAAGCTGAAGCTTAAAGGAATTGACGGAGTGGAGCCTGCGGTTTAATTTGACTCAACACGGGAAACCTCACCCAGCCCGGACACGGACAGGATTGACAGATTGAGAGCTCTTTCTCGATTCCGTGGGTGGTGGTGCATGGCCGTTCTTAGTTGGAGGAGCGATTTGTCTGGTTAATTCTGATAAGGAATGAGACTCTGGCATGCTAACTAGTTACGTGACCCCCGAGTGGTCGGCGTCCAACTTCTTAGAGGGACAAGTGGCGTTCAGCCCCCTGAGATTGAGCAATAACAGGTCTGTGATGCCCTTAGATGTCCGGGGCCGCACGCGCACTACACTGACTGGCTCAGCTTGTGCCTACCCTCCGCCGGCAGGCGCGGGTAACCCGTTGAAGCCCATTGGTGATGGGGATCAGGGATTGCAATTCTTCCCCGTGAACGAGGAATTCCCAGTAAGTGCGGGTCATAAGCTTGCGTTGATTAAGTCCCTGCCCTTTGTACAGACCGCCCGTTGCTACTACAGATTGGATGGTTTAGTGAGGTCCTCGGATTGGCCCCGGCGGGGTCGGCCACGGCCCCACCGGAGTGTCGAGAAGACGGTCGAACTCGACTATCTAGAGGAAGTAAAAGTCGTAACAAGGTTTCTGTAGGTGAACCTGCGGAAGGATCATTACCGGTGGGGCTTGGCGCCTGCCGCGTCATGCCGGGCCGTCCGTCCGGCTGCGTGTGCGAGGCGTCACTCGCACACCCGCTCCGTTTGCACGCTCGGCCCCTGGCCGCCGGCCCTGGTCAGCACTGGGGGCCACACGCCCTTGCCCTTCGTCGAACGCCGCAGCCCCAAAGAGAGAGAGACCGGAGGCGGGCGGCACCTCCGGGTGCGGGGGGTCGGAATTGGGAGAGGGGGGAAAAGCCGCACGGCGCGGTGAAGCGTGTCACGCGCACACGCCATGCGCACCTGCCAACGTGCGCGCCGGCGGGGCTCTCCCCGCGCTACACCATGCATCGCAGCCAGGCCTAGAAGCATGGCATGCTCACCGCCATCGCGACTGCTTGCCCCTCCGTCCCCCACACCACCCCCCCCCACCACGGCCTTGCGCTGGTCTGCCGCCGGTTTGTCCCCGCCGGAGAGCGGGGGCGCAGTCGCAGGTCCCTGAGCCTCGAACCGCCGCGGCCGGCGCCGCCAACGCCAGTCGCCAGTGTGCCGCGTGCGGGCACCATGGCATGGCCCGAGTCCTCCCGAGCCCGGCTCTCCTCAGCGTGCGCGCAAGAAAGCCGCCCGGGTGCCATGAGGGAGGGGTGCTTGGCACGGCCCCTCCCGGAGGCGACCCCGTCCCTTCCATCGCTACTTCGCCCCTCGAGCAACAGCTGTCCAGCCGTGGCACCCGTTGGCAGCCAAGGTGGAAAGGGCGAGGCAGCCGGGCGGGGGGGGGGGGGTGGGGGGGGGGGGGGCTTCGGGGCTCGGAAGAGGCAGCTCTTCCAGCCCTTCCCACACCAGGGAGTGGGACCTTTGCCGGCCGGCAGAGTTCCCTGCTCTCGGGCCGAGCGGTCCCCCGCTTGCATGCAGCTGAGAAACTCCAAGGGCCGAGAACTCCGGGCGTTCCGGGCCACGCTTCGTGGCATGTGCGCGTGCCTGAGGTGTGCTCGGTGGTCGGGCCCGTGTCCCCCGCGCCGGCGGGGCGGCCCAAGCCATGGCGGTCCTCTTGGGCGTGCAGCGCTGGGCTACTGAGGGAAACCCCGGGTCCCGAGAAGCACATGGCGGTGCTGGCGGCAGATGTCGGGCACGCCCCCGCCGGTGGACGCTCACCTAAGGGCGGCAGCGGGGGAGGCAACCCGGCGGGGCCATGCAGGTCATTTCCCTCGCCCTAGGGCCAGGTACCTAGCTCTTCATGCCTCCGTGGTCCCCCCAGTTTTTTCCCTCAGCGTCGTCAAATGCTGTGGGTTTGCTGAAAGGGGCCGGCAGGGCCAAGTGGTGGTTTAAAGACTCAGGCTGCTCGGTGCAGCCCGCCAAGGCGGTGGCGGTGCCGGTACCAGCGGTGGCAGGCATGCTGGGCGGTGGCCGAGCGGGGTGCCACTGAGGGGTGGGGAGCAGCTGCTCCCACTGATCCCCTGCAGTGGTTGTCACATCGCCACCGGCCGCGCTCCTCCGTCGCCGTCGTTGTCCCGCCGCGCACCGCAGGGGTCAACCGCGCTGCGCCAAGGAGGGGCGCCCTGCCCCCCCGCTCCGCGGCCTGGCCTTGACAGAGAGGCTGCAGCGCGCGGTCAGGCGCAGGGGTCGACCCGCTCGCCACGTCGTAACGGGTGGCGCTGGCAGAGAGTGCGCTCTCTCTGCCCTTCCTGGGCCACGGGGTCATGGCCGCCGGGGCCCGCCTGCTCTCTCTCTCCTCGGACCGCTGCCATGGTCTCTGGCGCGCGTGGCGCCGCATCCGGCGTGTCCGTTGCCTCTCCTCCCCTTGACAGCCTTTTCTCCTCGAACGAGCACTGGCGGCACTGTCGTCCGCCGGCCGTCCCCTGGCTCGACTGCCCGCCCGCTTGTGGGGGGCGAGCGCTCAGTGGGCTCTCCAGCGGCGGAGGCCCGCAAGCGCAGGCGACCCCATGCCAAGTGGTGGTGGCGCCGCTTGACGGGCATCCCTCCCTGCGGGGACAGTCAGCCAGAAGGCACCCGCCGTCGCCCAGCAGCGGTCCCCTCCCGGGCCCCGCTTGTCGCGTCCTCCATTGCCCTTCCCAGCCGCATGTGGGCTGCAGAAAGGAGTGCGGGGTGGCCATGGGGGCGCTTCTCCCTACCCGGTGTCCGTGTGCAAATGAGGAGAGCGGGCATTGCCCCCCGGCTCAGCGCCAAAACGCCTTCCGCCGGTTGCGTGCCTGAGGCTAGGGGCCCCGGCGGTGCAACGTGGCGGTGGCGGTCCTGGGAGTGCGGCCCCGGTGGCGGCGGGGTCTGCCGTCCAGCAGGCCTTGGGAGCCGGCGATGCTGGCTCGGCTCTCGGTGACACCCGCCTCCAGGGGGTGGCGGCGGAGCACGTCCACCGGTTGCTCACCCGCCCGGCAGGGGAGCGTCCCGCAGGAGGTGCGCCGGCGGGGGCTCGTTGTCGTCACGTGCCGTCTCGAGCCGGGGGAAGGCTGTGCAGTGGGGAAAGAGAAAAGCCGGCCGCACAGCGGCACGGCAGCGCTCCGCGAGGCCTGCGGCGTCGGGGGCCGAGGGACAGCCGGCGTGTGTGGGGGCCGACGGCTGCGCGCCCCCAGCCGCGTGCCGTGTGTGTTGTGCGTGTCGTCCCGTGAAAGCGAGAAGCGGGCGGACTGCCGTGCCCTCCTGCATTCCAGCGCATGACGCGTGGCCCTCTGCGCGGAGGCCGGGCCAAGCCCGGGCGCCTGGTCTGCCTCTGAAGGACGGCGTTTGTGAGGTCGGTGTCACCCCTTGCGAGGGAGGCAGTCAGGAGCGCGGGCTCCCCCCCTCTTGGCCGGCCTTTGGAGAGTGGGTTGCTCCGGTTGGTTTTTATTCCCCATTCTGTTTCTGTGTGCTCGTACGGTCAAAGCCAGGTGCACGCCCCCGCGTCCTCGGCGCCAGAGTAATAAAAAAAGGGGCCGCTCGGCGTGAGCGGTGCCTGAAAGGCAGACAACTCTTAGCGGTGGATCACTCGGCTCGTGTGTCGATGAAGAACGCAGCTAGCTGCGAGAATTAATGTGAATTGCAGGACACATTGATCATCGACACTTCGAACGCACTTGCGGCCCCGGGTTCCTCCCAGGGCTACGCCTGTCTGAGCGTCGCTTGACGATCAATCGCCATCCAGGGGCCACACCGGCGGCATGGCTGGGATCGCCTCTCAGGCCCGTCGCTCGCAGCGGGCGGCGGCGGCGGTGGTGGCAGTGGCAGTGGCAGCGGCAGCAGTGGCGTCCCGCTGGTGCCCGGAAGGAAGGCGGTTAGGAGTTCAGTGAGGGAAGCGTTTCCCAGGCGGCCTTGATCCCTTTACTGCGGCCCGGCGGGCGTCGTCGTCGTCGCAGTCGTTGTCGTCGCAGTCGTCATCGTTGCCACGCAGGGCCTTCGTCCCCCTAAATGCAGACCTGGGGAGTGCTCCGTAGCTCCCCGCTCCCAGAGCGAGCCGCTGGGGTGGAGCTCGTCCTCGCCGGGACCGTGCCCGGGATGCGGTGGCGCGGCAGCCTGGGGAGAGCAAGAGACGGCGTTGAAAGGCGCTGCCGAGGGCCAAGAGAGAAAGAGAGAGGAGGGCGAGAAGGGGAGGCGAGGCACGGCCTCGCCCCCAGCATCCCCCCACACGGGCAGCTGTCTGCGGGTGGGAACCGCAGTGGTACCATGCCATGCTTCCTAGTGCGTGCGCATGGTGAGAGCGCCAGGGATGGTTGTTCTGACCCCGTCCTCCCTTTGCCCGCCCCCTCCTCTTCTGTCGCGGTCTCAGGGCTCGTCGAGTGGCACCGTTGCTCCTCTCTCTCACCCCGCCGAGGCCATCATGCGCGCCACCGCCCAGCCGGTCCTCCTGCGTGGGACCATTGCTGCCCCACTCCCTTTTGGGTTCTCGTGTCCGGGATGGGGCTCTCCGTCTCCTCGTGGCTCGCTCCTGCGCACGCGTGCTCTCTCTCTCTGGCTCCCTCTGGGAGCACGGAGAGGAAGGGGGACTGGCGGCGTAGTGGGTGGGGGAGACACGGCGGCCATCGTCGCACGTGCCCCGGTGCGCGGCGCGGCCGAGCTTTGGGCGTGCAACCTCAGATCAGACGTGACGACCCGCTGAATTTAAGCATATTAGTCAGTGGAGGAAAAGAAACTAACGAGGATTCCCTCAGTAACGGCGAGCGAAGAGGGAAGAGCCCAGCGCCAAATCCCCACCCTGCGGTGTGGCGTGGGACATGTGGCGTACAGAACCCCCCCTCCCCAGCAGCGCTCTTGGGGGACCCAAGTCCTTGTGATCGAGGCCACAGCCCGCGGACGGTGTGAGGCCGGTAGCAGCCTCCCGGCGCGCCAGGTCCGGGGCTTCTCAGAGTAGGGTTGCTTGGGAATGCAGCCCAAAGCGGGTGGTAAATTCCATCTAAGCCTAAATACCGGCACGAGACCAATAGCCAGCAAGTACCGTAAGGGAAAGTTGAAGAGAACTTTGAAGAGAGAGTTCAAGAGGGCGTGAAACTGTTAAGAGGTAAACGGGTGGGGCCCGCGCAGTCCACCCGGAGGATTCAACCCGGCGAGTTGCCGTCGGCCGGTGCGGGCTCGGCGGATCCTCGCCTCCACCTCCCCTCCGTCCCCCGGGTGAATCCCGTGCATGGGGTGAGCCGAGGGGGGCGAGCCAGTGCGGGGACCACCGCCCAGCCGGCGGCCAGCCCTGGCTGGGTGCATTTCCTCCGTGGCGGTGTGCCACAACCAGCTCCGGGTCGGCTGGGAAGGCCTCTGGTGGACAGGTCGCCCGGCGCCGCGCGAGTGGCGGTGGGTGTTACAGCCCCCGGGCAGAAGGTCTTGCTGAATCCAGGGGCCGGGGGAGAGGACCGCCGTCGCGCCCTCCTTCCCCCCCGTTGGCGGCGCCATGGTAGGGGGCATCGCTTTTCCCCCGCCCTCCCCCTTCGGGGGGTGGGGGGTGGGTGTGGCGTCCCTGCAGCGCGGCGTTTCACGCAGGGGTGCAGGGGCGGAGCCCGCGGACCCCCAGCGCTGCTGTCAACCGGGGCGGACTGTCCTCAGTGCACCCCAACTGCGTGGCGCTGCTGGGCCGGCTTGACGGGCCACACTTGGTCGCCCGGGGTCCGCGGCAATGTTGGCTACCCACCCGACCCGTCTTGAAACACGGACCAAGGAGTCTAGCACGTGCGCGAGTCAAGGGCTGTCGTCGAAAGTCCGTGGCGCAATGAAGGTGAGGGCCGGCGCGCGCTGGCTGAGGTGGGATCCCGGGGCGCGTGTCACGCCTGGCAGCCCCGGGAGCACCACCAGCTCATCTTGCCCGCCTCCCCCTTGCGGAACCAGGGAGATGGAGCGTGAGCGTCTGTGCTAGGACCCCAAAGATGGTGAACTATGCCTGCGCAGGGCGAAGCCAGAGGAAAACTCTGGTGGAGGTCCATAGCGGTCCTGACGTGCAAATCGGTCGTCCGACCCGGGTCTAGGGGCGAAAGACTAATCGAACCATCTAGTAGCTGGTTCCCTCTGAAGTTTCCCTCAGGATAGCTGGCACTCGGCAATGGACAGTTTTAGCCAGTAAAGCGAATGATTAGAGGACTTGGGGCTGAAACAATCTCAACCTATTCTCAAACTTTCAATGGGTAAGGGGGCCGGCTTGCTGGTGTGGAGCCGCGCCGTGGAATGCGAGTGCTCAGTGGGCCACTTTTGGTAAGCAGAACTGGCGCTGCGGGATGAACCGAACGCCGGGTTAAGGTGCCCGATGCCGACGCTCATCAGAGCCCAGAAAAGGTGTTGGTTGATCTAGACATCAGGACGGGGGCCATGGAAGTGGGAATCCGCTAAGGAGTGTGTAACAACTCACCTGCTGAATCAACTAGCCCTGAAAATGGATGGCACTGGAGCGTCAGGCCCACACCCAGCCGTCACCGGCAGTGTGATGCCCGCGGGGGCTAGGCCGCGACGAGTAGGAGGGCTGCTGCGGTGCGCCTCGAAGCCTGGGGTGCGGGCCCAGGTGGAGCCGCCGCAGGTGCAGATCTTGGTGGTAGTAGCAAATATTCAAACAAGAGGTTGGAAGGTCGAAGTGGAGCAGGGTTCCATGTGAACAGCAGTTGAACATGGGTCAGTCCGTCCTAAGCGGTAGGCGAGTGCCATTCCGAAAGGGCGGGCGATGGCCTCTGTTGCCCTCAGCCGATTGAAAGGGAGTCGGGTTCAGATCCCCGAATCCGGAGTGGCAGGGACGGGTGCCGCGAGGCGCCCAAGGCAGTGATGCAACCGATCCCAGAGAAGCCGGCGGGAGCCCCGGGGAGAGTTCTCTTTTCTTTGTGAAGGCCCGGGCGCCCGGGAATGGGTTTGCCCCGAGAGAGGAGCCCGCGCCTTGGAAAGTGTCGTGGTTCCGACGGCATCGGGTGAGCTCTCGCTGGCCCATGAAAATCCGGGGGAGAGGGTGTAAGTCTCGCGCCGGGCCCTACCCATATCCGCAGCAGGTCTCCAAGGTGAACAGCCTCTGGCATGTTGGAACAATGTAGGTAAAGGAAGTCGGCAAGCCAGATCCATAACTTTGGGATAAGGATTGGCTCTAAGGGCTGGGTTGGTCGAGCTGGGGCGTGAAGCGGGGCTGGGCACGCTCCGCGGCTGGACAAGGCGCCACGCGCGGGTGAGTGCGCGCTGCGTGGCCCGCCCAGGCACTAAAGTGCGTGCGCACGCGCACGGCGGTGACTCTGGACACGCGCCAGGCCCTTCCCGTGGATCACCCTGGCTGCGGGGCACCGCCCGCCCCCCCTCCACTCCCCTCCACCTTGCCGTGGCCGGTGCCCCAGCGGCGGCCGCCGCTGTCGTCATCGCGCGCCATCCCCCCATCGGTTTCCGCCAGGGGGGTCCCC
>NW_027269299.1:4470000-4570000 GCF_023055355.1 Agelaius tricolor | reverse complement strand
AGCTCCTCCTTCTGCCCCATCATGAGCACTTCGGCCACCCCTGTTAAGACAGAGCATGTGGCGGCGCCAGGCGGCACAGCTGCCCGACACGGGCGCTGCCAGCCCTGTTGCCGCACGCCCTCCTGCCGGGCAGGGCTCATATCCTCGGGAGTTGCCTGCAAGAGACAAAGCGCCCCGAGGCAGCGCTCAGTGCCGAGGTGTCCATGATGCAGGGCCGGGGGTGAGAGGCAGGGGGAGCACCCGGCCTGCTGCCCCTAGCCCAGCTTTCAGCCCCGGCAGGGAGCTGCAGGCTGGGGAGAGCATGGAGAGCTTCTGAGAAGGTGACCTGGAGGGCCAGTGTAGGCCAGCTCCAGAAACTCACAGCCAGGGCAAGGACGGCCTTGTTGTCCCCGCTGCAGAGGGAGCTGCCGTACGGTGGCTGCTCCTCTATGGCAGAGAGCAGCGCTGGAAGCACCTCCTCCACGGCTACCTCTGAGGTGCCCATGGCTCTCCACAGCAGCGCGGCGGCTCTGTGGGACCAGAGCTGTGCGTCAGTTCCGTGCCCCGTGCCGCTGCGTGGGGCCGGGAGGGAGCATGGCAGCAGGCTCAGGAAACAGAGGGGCCCGAGGGTGCCGGTGCTCTCCGCCCGTCTGGCAGACCCCGCCGGACAGGCTGTACAGGGCGAGGGGCCCTACGGGCCGGTGAGCACCGAGCTCTCGAGGCACTTGTGCCCCGTACACGTCACACGTTGGGGCACAGCGCAGGAGGCTCATCACCACGTGGGCAGGGTGTTCTTCGGTGAGGCTGACAATGGCCATTTGCAGCCCGGTGTCCACAGACTCATGGGACGTGAGTCTCTGCAGCATGGAACTCACCGCGGCTTGCACCTGGAGGAAGCGGCATGGGGAAGACTTGGAGTGCTGTCCAAGGGAGCAACTTGCCCAGCTTCCCCCAAGAAGTGCTCGCCTTCCCAGCCCACTGGGATGGGGCTGAGGGGGCCCAGCGGACATGGCTTGAGGGGCCACGTGATCCTGAGAGGCCTTCAGCCCTGGCCCCAGGCTGCTGCAGAGAATAAAAACCCTTCTGGAAAAACTCCAGAGTGGCTCCAGGACTCACAGTGAGCGTGGGCATGGCCTCAGTCTCTGGGATGCCCTGGCTGATGGTGTTGCTGGTGGCCATGGCCTCCGTCAGGGCCATGTCAGCCTCCTCCCAGCCCTCGTCGGTTTCCCGGTCAGAGCTGGCAGCCAGGTCAGAGGACGCTGTGCTGGAAGCAGCCTCTGCCCGCAGCTCGCTGGGCCTGGGGTCGGGCTCGGCCGTGCCCTCAGGCGCGGGGCCGCTGGTCTTAGTGCGCCGAAGGCGCAGGAACCTCCGCAGTGTCTGCAACAGAAGGAAGGTTGGGAAGAAGAGAGGGACGTTCCATGGTCTGCTCCAACGCGGGGCCCGGCCAAGCAGTGCCAGCAGGCCCAGGCCAGGTGGGAATGGCCGCAGGTACCTGCACTGCTCTGCGGAAGCTGCCACGGGTGGGCTCCTGCTCTTGAGTCCGGTCCCTGGCTGCATCTGCCAAAGAGCGAGCGCAGCCAGAGCTGAGGAGCCTCCCCAGGCAGGGAGAGCCTCAGGATGGCCCAGGGGATGGAGCATGACCACTGCGGGGTGTCTGCCCAGCCCCTGTTCCATCCTGTCTGTTGGCATGTCCCCAGGGATGGGATGGGATAGGATGGGGCCAAGCTGGCTGTAGCCATCAGCCCTGTGGCGCAGCTCTGCTACTCACCACCCTGCAGTGTCTGGATCTGCTCCAGATCTTCAGGCTGTTGTGCTTGGGCAGCTCCAGGGTCATTCTTTTTTTTCCCCCTGAACACTTTGAACAAGCTGCGGAATCTGCCTGCCATGCTAGAGCCTGGCCTCCAGGGCACCTTAAAGAGAGATGGCTCAGGATATCGCCAAGGCAACAAGTGCGGTTGTGCCTTGAAGGCACCTGCGTCAGGGAAGCTTCAAAAAGGCTGCAGGACAGCAAATCCTGCACTCTGGTCTTGAGGACTCCTGCCAAAATCACAGGAGACTCCTCGTTAATGATTCAGGTGACCAAATCCCAGGGTCTGGACTTGATGGCACTGGCCACAGGAATGGGAGATGCCTCGGAAAAGCTCCGAGTCACCAAGTCCCACAGTCTGGCCACAAGGTCACCTGTAGGAACAAGGCTGCGGAAAAGCTCCGGGTGGGACACAAACAAGCGTGCTGTGCGGGGGCTCCTCACAGCACTGCTCTGTCCCGTTGTGCCCCGTTGCGTGCTCCCAGCTCCCAGGCAAGCTTCTATTTCCCAGGTGTCATAAAGGGCCCTTGGACACTGTGTCCCATTCCATGGCACGGTGACCGTGCTGCAGCGTGCCACCCAGGGCCCTTGCACACACTGCCGCCTGCCCTGGGGCCACCCCCAGCCCAGCCAAAGTGGCCCAGGCTGGAAGGAATGCCTGGCCCCAGGTGTCTAAGGCAGCCCCACAGGATCTTTAGGAAGGGCTCGAAACATCAGCAAATACCGCCCTGCTCTGCGGGCTCAGGGCATTTAAGTATCCTCACTTCAGGAAAGCTTTCATTCCCATTGCTCAGCTCAAGTAGTTCCAAAATTTGCAAACTTCTCAAATTAACAGCAATGCCCAGAGAATGGCATTGGTTTTGAAGTTTGTTCCCATCTCAAAGCAGCAACACATATGCCTTAACATCATCCACTGGAAGTCCCTTTACAAAACATAACACTACAGAGAGGCCAAAAGGAAGGCCATTCTTTGGTTTGCAAATGGTTTTCGATGAAGGGATTGTAATCTCCTAATTCTCTTAAGGAATAAAAGCTCTCAAGGAATGATGACCACTCAGTGTTACAACAGTAACCCAACTAAATGAGGAGATGGCAAAAGGGCCGATCCTCCCCCAGTACAGATCTCTAAGTGGCCAATTAAGTACAGCTCTCCCCTCTTGTTCCCTGCAGGAGAAACAGGACCAGTAAAAGAAATAGTCACAGATATTCTTTCTGCTGTCCAACACCAAAGCTGTGCCAAAGCACAGATGCTGCCTTCAAACTGACTCAAATTCCAGCCCAGACCTCTCACCTTCCAGACAACTCCATCCCCAACGCGCCCCCCAACATCCACCCCCCCAAACACCCCCACAGAAGCCTGCAACACCCCACCAGGACCCCCAGCTGTGCCCGTGCCTCCGCAGAGCTTTCCCAGCCTCCAGCAGAGCCCCTGGTTCCCTGCACGTGCTGTGGGATGGCACTCAGGAGGATCTGCTCCAAGGCCTTCCCTGGCAGCAAAGCCAGGCTGCCAGGCCTCTGGTTCCTGGATCATCCTTCCCAGCCAGCCTTCCTGGGCACGGCTGTTCCATGGGCACCTCTGCGCTCAGCTCGGACTGCTCCACTCAGCCAGGGCTGCTGGGAAAGGATCCAGAGCAGCCGGGCAAGCTCTTTCCCCAGCTCCCTCTTCACTCCTGGGGGAGGTAGAACATCCCACAGGAAAGCAACTGGTGCCACAAGGAGTGGGCAGCATCAGGCAGCTCTGGGGAGACCCCTCAGGACTGCTGTATCCTGAGGGAACGCTGCTGGCCATCCCCTGTGTGGATCTGCAAAAGCTTCAAATCAGCTGCCTCAGCTTCCAGGGCCTCTCTTGGCCAGCATCCTGACGTGGGTGCAGGGCTGCTGCCAGGCACTGCTGGGACCCAGCGGGACAGGACCAGCTGTCTCGTGTCCACGGAGCAGCCATGACACAGCCAGGGCCATCCCGAAAGCAGACAAATGCTCCCGGCTCAGCAGAGAGGAGCAAGGAGCACTGGGCTGCGCTCAGCGTATCTCAGCTGGGCTCACTCCACCACACACCCCCATTTTAAGGCTGGCTGATGCCCAGCTGCCAGAAATGCCTGCCTTGTTCTCTCCAAGATGCACAGGGAGAGCCAATGAGCAGGACACCTTGGGAGGCCTTTGCTGAGGCCAGGGATGCACCAAGATCAGCCAAGGCTCTCCACGCTGCCTGGCCCACACAGCCCAGCTCTGTGCTGGCCCTGGGCCACAGCAGCTGCCACCAAGCAGCAGGCAAATGCATATTGCCACGAGTTGAAACACAGCAGACAGGCAAGATGTGAAAAGTGTGTGTGTAAAGGCCTTTTAATTCACAGCTCTCACAGAGAGCTTTGGGGCTCATGGCTGGACACAGATGCTCCTGCCCGCCCTCTGTCCAAAGGGGATTACACATCCTGCTGCAGGTGCTTGGGTTGGTTTCCACAGGTCCAGGCAGAGGCCAAACCTGCTCTTCCCTGCCTTCTCCCTGCCCCACTGCCATGTGCAACAGGCCTCAAGGACTGAAAGGAGCACAGAGAGCCAAAGGGGGGACACTCGCACCTGCCTCACTGGGAGCTCCCTGGGAAGCACTTTCCTTGAGAAGCAAGCCCCTTTCCTCCAAAGGTGTTTCCCCAAATGTGCGGCTTTCCTGAGGAGCACCAACACACCCTTAAGAAACACTGGCAAGGCTGAATGACTTCAGGTCCTTTCAGGACAGGCACTCCAGCTCTAGCCCGTATTCCCCCAAGTGAGTTTCCAGGTGCAGGTTCAGAGGTGCAGCCCCAGGTCCTCCACAAACACAAGCTGCCCGCTGCCTCTTCACCTGCCTCAACTCCTGCCTGCGCTCACGGCACCAAAACCAGGCTGTTCCTGGCCAGGGACCAGAGCCCTGTTCCTGCAGGATGATCTTGCCCGCACCTTCCAGGACTCTCTGCTGTGCATGCAGAGCTTTTCATGCCCACTCCCAACAGGCTTTGGAACGCAGAGCCCAACCTGGCTGGCTCTGCCACCAGCACAGCCCAAACGCAGGTGGAGGAAGAAGCAGCGGGGGCTGTTTTGCGGCCATGCCCAAGAGAGACTGGAAGGGTGCCCTCCCTCTGCTCTCCCTTGGTTGGCTTTCTGGCTGGCTCTGAGCCTGGGGCTGCCATTCCTCACTTGTGGGGAGCAGAAGCACAGCCGGGATCCCGGCACTGCCTGGCAGCGCTGCGGGCACCGTCACGGCTGCGCGTCCGAGTCTTGGGCACCGTGCTGCTGCTTCATTTGCCCTCAGGCACAGCCAGAGCTCCCTGCTAAGCCCGGATGCTCTCTGCTGCTGCCCTCTTCCTCATCCTGTGCAGGGATGGAGCGCTGCTGTGCTTTCAGGAAGCTATTCTTGAAAGCTTCCAGCATTCCAAGCTCCTTTGCCCACCATGGATGCTTGCCATGGAAGCCCTCTCAGCTGGGTTCAGAGCATACTCAGGTTGGCTCTTCCAAAATTCAGGGGCTCCAAGGTGCTCAGCAAGATGTGGAACTGCACAGTGCTGTGGAACTGCACCTTCAGCACAGGGACCTTTCCAGCCTGACCTGCCCCAGTTCCTCTGGGTCCATGCACAGAACACGGCGTGGCAGAGAACGGCAGCAGGGGCCTGTGTGTCCCAGGACCCGGGATTTGCTTCAGCTCCACAGGGATGCAGGCAAAGTGAAGATGCCAAACTTTTATTAATATAAGGCGAAGCAAAGGGATGAGCTGGGAGGGAAAAAAAAGGGGTGATGGGCTGGGTCGGAGACCTGTGGCCGCGGGGGACATCTCTGCCAGAGGACAACCAAAGCCAACGTGCCTTGTTGGCTATGCCGTCTTTTCTGCCAACAGGTTGCTGTTGGCAGGAGCACCTGGAGCAATTGGTGGCCACACTGGGTATCTGTCAGAAGGCAGAAGCTGTTGTCCCTTCCTGGAATGATTTTTGCTCGGAAGTGATTATCTGCAGCACAAAACCACCATCCACTATTGATTTTGACAGGACAATGACATTCTTACAAAGATACTGTCAAGTTGCCTTGTGTGCTTCTGGCTGGTTTTCTTGCTCTCTGGATAAAAACATCAGCCCAACGTCCGATGGCCAATGCTGCGGGTGCTGCCCATCTGGCTGTGGCCAGCATTTGGTGTCCAAACACAAGCGGGTGCCTTCTGGGCAAGGGAATGGACTGGCACCAGCAGCCATTTTCCCAGGTGAACCTGGCAGGAACCCGGGCAAGTGCCGAAGATTGGCATGACTCTGGCATCAGAGAACCGGTGGTGTGTCTCTGATGACGCTGCCAGCACTGTGAAGGAAGAGCCAAGACAAGCGCTGGAAGCAGACACATCCTGCCACTTTCTGCTCTTCCATGGAGACGGAACACACTTGTTCCCCCAGCTCCAGAAGACTTGATGCAGGAACAAAAACATCCCTGCAGGAAGCACCAAAGGCCAAGGGCTGTTTGGCCACTTTCCCTTCCACAGCGCACGCTTGGGCAAGTGGCTGAGAGCAAGCAGCCTTTTTGCCCTCTTCCCGGTTGGCCTGAAGACCCTCTGCACCGAGAGAAAGCTCCTGGCCAGCCAGCTATCCAACAACAGCAATTTAATGTTCCTCTAGTGGGTGAAGGGAAAGGAAGTGCTGGCAGAGGAGAGGTGTTCCCCGCAGGCTCAGGTGGCCCCAGCAGACACAGCCTCCCGGATCAGTTCTCCGCAGCGCCGCGGCAGGACACTCAGCCGCGGCCACACAGGAAAGGCCGCGACGGCCAGAGGCGGCGCAGTTGGTCTCGCATCTTCTGCAGTCGGGAGGAGGGAACGCTCTGTACAGCTAAAAGGATGTACAGAGCTTGAAGCGCCAGGCATGAGATGGCTGGGCTGGAGTCATCCGTCATGTCCTGAAGGGCTGCAGAGAGACAGAGGCACAGTCAGAGGCTGGATCTGCGCACAGCTGGGCAGAGCCTCCAGCCTCGTCCATGCCACAGCCTGGAGGAGGCAGCCTGGAGGAAGCAGGAGACAAGAAGGACGAGCTGGCAGCTGCTGGCCAGGAATGTCCTGCAGGCCCCTGCAAGGTGTCTGTGCTGTGGCCACGCAGCCCTTGGGGCGCGCAGGGAGCGGAGCCGTGGGCGGGCGGGCCAGGGAACGCAGGTGCCAGCGGCAGCCCCCGGCGGGAGCCCGCGGGCCTCACTCACCCCTGCAGATGATGCGGAACTCCGGCTGCTGCCCTGTCAGGTAGCGCCCGGCCATCCCTGGCGAACACAGAGCGTGTCCTGCCTTCAGAGCCACAGCTGCCGCACACGGCCGCTGCCAGCCCTGAGGCCACACGCCCTGCTGGCCCGGCAGGGCTCAGCCCGGGCCCCTGGCGCACGCTGCCGCCCGAGGGCACGGCTGCCAGAGGGCGGCAGCAGCAATGCCCAGGCCGGGCGGGGGCTGCACTTGCCCGCGCCCGGATCCTGCTGCCGGGACAGCAGGCGGGGCTGGGGCCGAGCTGCTGCGAGGCAGGGCGGGGCGGGAGCCGGGCTTGGGGCTCACCCATGAACCTGACGGCCGCCTCTCGCAGGGGCTCCTGTGCGCTCCGCAGGTACGGCAGGGCCTGGCGCAGGCGCTCGGCCGCTCGGCTCCTGTCCTCTGCCAGCTGCAGAGAGCGGCAGGGCACGGAGGGAAAGGGTTGATGCGGGCCCTGCCCCTGGGCCGGGCGCCCCTTACGGCCGGCACTGCTCGCCCCCCGCCCACGGAGCCCTGAGGCCCGGCCAGCAGCCGCAGGCGCCGGGGCAGGCGGCTTCTGCAGGCATCGGGCTGGGCATTCCAGCCTGTCCTTACCAAGCACTCGGCAAATCTCCACATCTGATCCGTCTTCAGCAGCTGCTTGAGATCCTTCCTCTTCAGGAACCTAACTGCAGAAAGCAGTGTTTCCTGAGAGGCCTGCAGAGCCGCAGAGACCCAGAGATGGCACCGCAGCCCAGGGCACAGGACCCGCATCTCTGTGCCAAGGCCAGGAGGAGGCTGGAGCCCCTCAGGTGCCAGGGGCTGGGGAGACAGCTGAGCCCCCTCCCATGGGGACACCCAGGAGGCCTCACCTGTGCCACACGCCCGTTCTCATCGTGGCAGTGGAAGAGGAGTGGGAGCAGGCTCTGGCTCACGTGCTTCTTCAGGGCCTTTTCTCCCTTTGCCACTACCAGCGTGATCACGTCTTGGAAGAGGCCAATGGAGAGCAGCCGCACAAGGCTCTTGTCCTGTTGGAAAGGAAGCAAAAGCCCTCCACATCAGCTGCTCCAGGCCCCCCTGTGCCCAGGCCCAAGGCGCCACCTGAGTGCCCGTGGCTGGGGGCACAGAGCCTCACATTGTCAAAGAGGTGCCAGAGCGCCTCAGCCAGCTGCAGGGCCATGGGGCTGGCTATTGCCAGGTCTTTCTGCAGTGGCAGGAAGCTGAGCACAACGAGGCTCATCTCAACGATGTCTTCATCTCTATCCCACAGTAGCTTCCCAAGGCTTTCAGTCAGGCTGTACATGCTTGGATCCTGTGTGCAAAACAAGGCTGGGCAACCCCACGCTGCTGCTGCTGCAGGGCTCAGAGGCCGAAGGCCTGTCCCGAAGCACTCAGGCAGCTGAACAGCGACCCCGGAGAGCTGGGAGCAGCTGGCACAGCTGCCAAAGCCCAGCTAAGCCCAAGGGGCTGCTTGCCCCAGCCCCACGCTGGCAGCACAGCTTCAGCTGCTGCCTCCTTCTCACCATCGAGGTGAGCCCCACGAGGCCTCGCAGCGCCACGCGACGCATCTGCCTGGACTGGCTCTGCAGGTGCCTTGTCAAGATCTCCAGGACTTTTTCACCGCATTGGCTCAAGTCCAGGCAATCCAGGACCTGAAAGGCACAGAGCAGGCACAGAGGTGCCCAGCTGGCAGGAGCTCAGAAGGGCACAGGGCCGAGCCAAGGCAGCAGCAAAGGGCTTGGTGCAGCGTCCCAGGCAGCTGCGGCTACAAGAGGGCAGAGGGCTGGGAGGCAGCTCAGCCAGGCAGCGTTGGCCATGGGGCTCACCTCCACCAGGAAGGCCAGGGCGGGCAGTTCCCAGTCTGAAATGCCTTGGCTGAGCAGGTCAAAGAGGCGGGATGCCATGTCGCAACACCAGATGATGGAGACACGGCGCATCTCCCTGGCAGGGAGAAAAAGGCACCATTGCTCCTGGGCCGGGCGGGCAAAGCTCTCCCAGGGCTGACTGGCAGAGCTCTGGTCTCCTGCCGAGCACCCCGGGGGCACTTTGGGAGGCGGCCATTCCCGGGCACCCTCCTGTGCCAGCCTTTTCCAGTCTGCTCATCCCTCCCTCGGTGACAAGGCCCTGCCGCCCATGACCACGGGGACTGTGTGGGGCGTTGCGGGCACAAAGGAGAGGGGCGGTGGGGAGAACGAGGTCTCACCTGGCCAGCAGACCCACTGCGCAGTGGTGGGTGTCGGCACAGAGCAGCGTGTCCCAGGCGCGCTTGCGTTCTATGGACAGCACCGCGTGCTCGTAGCGCATTTGGCAGAGCAGGGCCTTCAGGGTCTGCAGGGCAAAGCTGTGTGCAAAGCAAAGGCCAGGTCACGCTGGGAGCCCCGGCTCCTGCCCTGGGGGCATGGGAGGGATGGGGAGGCTGGGAGGACTGGCATGGAGCACCTGTTGGGCTTGGCGGAGAGGCCGTGTTGCTCCTGGCATCCCTTCCAGAAGGTCTCAACCTCTTCTGGCATCTCCTGCATGCTGATGTACGCTTGGAAGAGCAGACTCAGAAAGAGACTGGGGAAATACTCCAGCACGACAGGCGAGTGCCAGGCCAGATTGAAGACTCTCCACAGCGCCACGGTTGCCTGCAAGAAATCAAAGAGCCAGAGTCAAGGCTCAGTGGCCAAGACATGCACGTGGCAGGGCCCGAGCATGTGAGGGAGAGGCTGGGGGAGACAAGGGGGGGAAACAGCCGGCCTGGTGCCCCTGAAGCCTGCCCCTAAGGCAGGATTCAGCACGGTCTCTGAGGCAGAAGGATGCAGCTGGCGGGAGGACAGAGAGCTGGCTGCTGGAGTGCTGGCCTAGGGGCTGGCAAAGGCCAGCTCCAGAAACTCACAGCCAGGGCAAAGACTCCTGCGTCGTCCCCATCGGAGGTGGACACGCTGCTCACTGGCCAGGCGCTCAGCACATCGAGGAGTAGCTGCAGCGCCGGCTCCGCAGTCCTGCTCGAGGACATGATGGTTGCCCACATGGTGGTGGCAGCTCTGTGGGGTCAGAGCTCTGTGTCAGGGCTGTCTCGGCCACAGCGCCGTGGCCTGGGCAGCTGCAGGGGCCTGCGCTGGCCCTGAGCCCTGCCTCTGCCCACTGCCCCTGGCCGGCAGCGGCCAGCCAGCCCACGTGGGTACAGGGGCCCCGAGGGGCAGGGAGGGAGCATGGCACCAGGCTCAGGAGCTGCCATGGCTGCACTGGAAAACAGAGGAGCCAGAGGATCCTGCAACTCCCTGCCTGTCTGGCAGTCAGCAGGGACAGGCTCTACAGGGTGATGGGCCGGTGAAGCCCAAGCCCTCAAGGCACGTGGGGCTGCCCCACCTGTCACACGATGGGGCCCAGCGCAAGAGGGTGATCAGCACGTCACTGGGGTATTCCTCGGTCAGCTCCAGAAGGGCCTTGTCCAGCCTGTGCCCAGCAGCCTCATTGGCCGTGAGCCACTGGTGGATGGACCTCACTATGGCGGGCACCTGCAGAAGGCACGGGCAGACTGGCAGAGGTGCCAGAGCAGCAACTTCCCCTGAGAAGTGCTTCCCTTCCAAACGCATAGGGCCAGGCCTCAAAGGCCGAGGGAGGCCGGCAGACCCGGCTCGAGGCGCCGCACCACTGCTGGGGCCAATGAGCCCTTGCCCCAGGCTGCTTACTCGCGCTGGATTGGAGACACCCTTCTCCACAAGCAAATCCAGCATGGCAGCACCGGTCTCGGCATCGAGGAACGGAAGGTTCTCCAAGATGCCCGTGCCCGCACCGGCGGTCTCTTCCTGCCAAAGGCACGTGATGAATTCACAGAGGGTCCGCAGGAGAAGGGCAGCAAGGGAGGGAGAATCCATGGAGCGCTCCAAGCCTGCTGCTTGGCTGAGCAGTGCCAGCAGGCCCAGCCCAGGTGGGGATGGCTGCAGGTACCTGCGCCGTTCTGCCGAAGCGGCCACGGGCGGCTTCCTGTTCCTCTGTCGGGTCCTTGGCTGCATCTGGCAAAGAGCAAGCGCAGCCAGAGCTGAGGGGCTGCGGGAGAGGCCAGAGAACACAGCCCAGCCCTGCACCGCCCAGGCAGGGAGAGCCTCAGGATGCCCCGGGGGATGGAGCACGGCTGCCAGGTGCTCCAGCCCAGCTTCTGTCCTATCCATGGACAGGACAGGGATGGGATGGGATGGGATGGGATGGGATGGGATGGGATGGGATGGGATGGGATGGGATGGGATGGGGCCAAGCTGGCTACAGGCACCAGCCCTGCGGCCCAGCTCGGACACTCACGCTCCTGCAGCAGCTGGAACTGCTCCAGTTCTTCAGGCTGCTGTGCTGAGGTAGCTCCAGCCTCTTCCTCCTCCAGCCAGGCCAGCTTGGGCACGCTGGGGGGTCTCTGCTCCATGTCACTCTTTGCAGTTAGGAGTGCTTGCTGAAGCAGAGAGGCCTCGGAAGCGCTGAAGATGAGCAAGTGCTGCAGTTGTGCCTTGAAGGCACCTGCAACAGAGGAGCCTCGGGAAGGCTACAGGACAGGAAGTCCCGCAGTCTGTCCTCGAGGGCACCAGCAAGAGAGAAGTCTCCAAAAGGAAATAGGACTGCAAGTCCCGCAGTCCGTCCTCAAGGGCACCGGCTGCAGGGATCGCAGACGCTTTGGAAATGCTCCACATCACCGAGTCCCACAGCCTGGCCTCGAGGTCACCTGCAAAGGGAATGCCTCGGAAAAGCTCTGGGTCAGCCAGGAAGAGTGGGCTCTGGGGGGGTCCCCCCACAGCCCTGCTCTGTCCCATCGCGTGCACCGAGCACCGTGGCCAGGCTATCGGCCGGTGCGGTACAGAAGATGTGTTTGTTGGCAGGATCCATGGTGTAGTCACCTGGGATAGAGAAGGAGACAAGGAAAGTGAAGCTGGCAGCCTAAGTGCAAGCCACAGAGGAGAAGTCAGGAGGACATGGAGGAGGTGCTCAGTCGTGCTTCTTTTCTGTCTGGAACTCTCTGAAGCCCATTCAGGGAGCGAGTAGAGGGGAACGCAGCTGCCCACGTGGCCCCGGCAGAGCTCGGAGGGCCCGGCCGGGGAAGCCCAACCCCCACCCCGGGGGGACCCGCATGCCCCCGCCCCCCGCCAGGGCTCTGCCGTCACCCACACCGGGACCCCCCAGAAACACCTCCCGGGGACCCCCGATGTCCACCCGAGGGCCATCTGCGGCTCGCCTTTGGAGCCCTGCCAGCTCCAAACATCCCCCCCAAAAACCCCAAACCCAGGCACTCCTAGGATATTTGGGCCGCGCTCCCCCTGCCCGGGCCCTTGCGGGATGGGGGACGATGCTCCCGGGGCTGCGAGGCCGAGGTCAGGCAGCGCCGGAGCCCCGCGATTCATCCTCCCCTCTCCTGCTGCGGCTTCCTGCTGCCGCTCCGCCTCTTCTTCCCTTCCTCCCTCCCTCTCCTCCCCCGCTCCCGGAGCCCTCGCAGCCCGCGGGAGGGGCGGGGATGGAGGCGGGACAGGTCGGAACGCAGAGAGGGCTGGGGGGGATGCCACGAATGGGAGAGACTGGGCTGTACTGGGATCATCCTGGGAGCAGCTCCTGGACGACTGAGTTCTACTGGGATCATCCTGGGAGCGAGGAGGAGCAGCGCGATGGCTCCAGCGCTGGGGCTGGGGGCGCTCCTGGGGGGCCAGGGGGGAGTGGGACCCCCGGCACCGGGACCCTGAACCCCCATTGCCGGCACCGAGACCCCCCTGCTCCCCTTATCCTGCACGGGGACTCTCCTGCTCCCTCTGGCTCATGGGGTGCCACCTTTGCGTGGTCCCCATTTCAGGGCCCAGGGTTCCCAAGGGTCTCCCTTGTCCATGGTCCCAACATCTCCAGGCTGCCGGGGTTCCCCCTATCCGGGCTCCCCGTTCCGGGCTCCCGGGGTCCCCCTTATCGGAGTGTCCGACCCCACAGGCTGCAGAGGCTCCCCCAGCTCCGGTGCCGCCCTCTCCGCTCTCCCAGCCCCCAGCCCGCCGGTCCCGGGCGATCCCCCCGTGGCTCCGGGCTGAGGATGCAGCGCCTGCCCCGGGCAGCCCAAGCCCCCCTGGGAGGGTCCCACGCACCCCCCGGCCCAGCGCCGGGGCTCTGCCGGCACCAACACCGGGACCCCCAAAATTCTGCCGGACCGGAGCCGCCGAGGGGCGCCCGGCCCTCGGCCCTGTTATAGATACATATTGCAATATTGGCTTTTCGCAAATATTCACATGGATTTTATGTGTGGTGTTAAAATAACTGTTATAAAGATACAGTTTTTATTTCTGTTGTTAATTAAGCTTAGACATAGTAGTGAAATAGCTGATATAAGTATGCTTGTGTTAAAATGCCTGCTTGGATGGGGTAACATCCAATGAACGTGGGATGAGGACACCTGCTGCAGATGTGCCAACTATCAGCACTCACCGTCTGAAGGCAGCGTGGGCCGGGGCCAAAACTGAAGGTGATAATAAAAAAGGAGTAAAACCACAACCAGGAATACGCATGCTGTAAAAAGGTGGAACCGAGGAGGAGCCATGCTAAACAGTTCTTGGAATATGGAAACTAGTTTGGGAAAAAGTTTACTATGCACAAGGGTCTATGAATATGCAACGGGTTGATGTCAGGAAAAGGTATTGAAGGGCTATCCCCGAAGATAACAGGGGGA
Source organism: Agelaius tricolor (assembly GCF_023055355.1). Lineage (NCBI taxonomy): Eukaryota > Metazoa > Chordata > Aves > Passeriformes > Icteridae > Agelaius > Agelaius tricolor. The sequence continues at coordinate 4,556,353 of NW_027269299.1, read as the reverse complement.
CTTGGTTCAGTGCCAAGATGCAGCCGGCCATAATAACCTTTGCTCCGTGGTCCTTGTCTCCCCTTGTCCTTTATTAAACTCTAAATCTTCACAGGAGAGTGAACGTGGTTTTTCACAGCCCCGAGCAGAGAGCTCTGCCCGGGGGCTCCGGGCAAAGGCGGCGGCGCTCGGCAGCGGCCCCAGCCCGCCCAGCCCCGGGAATTGCCCCGCACCGGGACAAAATCCTACCCCGAAGGAGCCCTTGGAACGCCCGCCCGCGGCTCCTCCGTGCCCCAAAGGTCCCGGCAGCTGCCCCCGGTGCTGCCGCAGCTGCGGCTCTGGAGCAGGGAGGCTCTGCGGGACCCCCGGGCTGGGTCCCCTCCCAGCCGTGCCCGCCCCGGGGCTGATGCTCGGCCCGGGCTCTCTCGCTGCTCCGGCTCCCGCACAGCCCCGCTGTGAGCGGGCACCGAGCGCCCGGCGCCGCAGGGCCCCGAGCCCCTGCCCGGCCCAGGGTCAGTGTCCATCGCCGGCCCCTGGCCGGGGCTCCGGCCACTGCCCGGCCCCGGCACAACCTGCAGCTCCCAGCGCAGCTCCCTCCAGCCGGGCACTGCGGGCTCCCGCCGGGCACAACATTCCCTTCATGGCATCTCCGTTATCTCTGCTCACATCTGCACAACCAGCTGCTGCTGAGGCAATCCCAGCTCCCACTGAAGGCTTCCCACCCAAAATGCTGCCTTCAGCTCTGACACACCATTAAGAAATCCAAGAGCAAAAAAAACATGAATCTGATTAGAGAATCTTGCAAAGTCGCATCTGAGAACATTTTGTTATAAAATCACAAATAGTAATAGAAGCTGAGAAAGTCAACAATGATAGAAAACAAGCTTCCAACACTGGGACTAGAAGAGCTCAGGCAATCCATTTGAATGGAAGGAGCCCTCTCTTTCTGACATGTGAGCAATGCCATTGAATTTCCCAAACCAGGCAAATAGGGAGCCCTGGCAGCAGCAGCTTCACACACAGCAATGACACAGAACAGGGCAGGGCAAGAGGCTGCCAAAATTATAACTTCTACTTGCAATGAAGAACCTTTGTTTCCAATTCTACTCTAGCCACTATTAATATAGAGTCAAAAAGACTAAAACTACTAGTAATAATAAGAACTGTACTATAATTAGCAAAAAAAAAAAAAAAAAAGATAATGGAAATAAGAAGAATTAATAAAATCCCTGCCATACTTATACTAGGTTTGCACGGCCAGGTTTTGGTGAGGGGCTTTAGGAGCACCTTCTGTGAGAGGCTGCTGGAAGCAGCTGCTCCTCCACGTCCCACAGAGTCAAATCCAGCTGGCTCCAGGATGGACGAGCCGCTGGCCAAGGCTGGCCCAGTTAGAAATGGTGGTAACACCTTTGGGAAAAGAGATTTAAGAAAAAGAAAATGGGTGATTGTGTAGTTGTGTCCCTGTGAGCAGGGAAGAGCAGGGTGAGAACATGTGAGAGGAACAACTCTGCACACCCCAGGGCAGGGCAGGGCAGGGCAGGAGGAGGGGCAGGAGCTGCTCCAGGGGCTGGAGCTGATTGCCCTGAGATTCCCTGGGCAGCCCCTGGGGAGGCAGCTGGGCCCCTGTAGCCCCTGGAGGGCCCGGAGAGCAGAGATGCACCTGCAGCATCTGCAGCATCCCGTGCTGGAGCAGGGGGTGCCTGAGCAGGGGCTGTGACCCCATGAGAAACCTGTGCTGGAGCAGGGACCTGGCAGGGACCTGCAAAGCCGTGGAGAGAGGAGCCCATGCTGGAGAAGGGTCCTGGCAGGACTTGTGAGCCCATGGGAGAGTGAGGCAGCTGCAGCAGTTTGTGAAGAGCTGCTGTCCGTGAGATGAACTCACCCTGGAGAAGTTCATGGAGAAGTGTCTCGGGGAGGCACCCCACAGTGCAGCAGGGGAACGACTCCTCTCCCTGAGCAGCAGAGAAACAACGGGTGATGAACGGAGCAGAGCCCCCAGTGCCTGTCTCCCTGCACCACTGGGGGAGGAGGCAGAGCTGGGAAGGAGGGAGGATCGGGCAGAAGGTGTTTTTGAAGCTTTAGTTTACTTCTCACTATCATGCCCTGATCTGGATAGAAATAAATTCAATTAATACCTGTAATTTCAAAAATGCTTTGCCCATGATGGCATTTGCTGAGTGATCTGTCCCAGTCCTTAACTCAAGCCATGAAGCCTTCATTCTATTTTCTATTTTTCTCCCTCCTGCCCATCTCTGGAGGAGAGTGAGAGAACAGCCATGGTGGGTGCCTGGCATCCAGCCAGGGTGAAGAGACAACACTTCCTTTCCTTCATTCTTTCTTTCCTTCCAGAGGTGACAGTGAAGAGGTTGAGAGGGGCTTTGATGGAGGGAGTGAAGGTGGCAGGGAGTAGCGGGGACAGGAGGCACAGGGATGTGGCACGGGCACCCAAGGGGCCCGTGCAGCTGGCAGGGGGCAAGGCCTGTCCCCCTGGGCCAGCAGCAGCCCCGTGCCCTGCCCAAGGCGCTGCCGGCAGGGGCTGGGCCCCAGAGGCAGGGGCAGAGCCCAGCCCCGGGGGCGGCGTTTGTGCCCCAAGCCCCGTCCAGCCCAGCCTGCCCCGTGTGCGCAGTGAGCCCTGGCACGGCTGCCCTGGACAGCATGACCTGCTGGGGACACTGAGAGCTGCCCCGCTGTGACCCTGCCCTGGGCACTGCACAGGCACCAACCCAACCCCAGCCAGCAGCACCCCTGGGCATGGCCCAGGCACTGGAGAGCATCACAGCCAGCCCCGCTGCTCCTGGGGATGTCCCAGGCACCAGAGCCCATCCCAGCCCCGCTGCTGCTGGGCATGTCCCAGGCACCAGAGCCCATCCCAGCCCCGCTGCTGCTGGGCATGTCCCAGGCACCAGAGCCCATCCCAGCCCCGCTGCTCCTGGGGATGTCCCAGGCACCAGAGCCCATCCCAGCCCACTCCTGGGGATGTCCCAGGCACCAGAGCCCATCCCAGCCCCGCTGCTCCTGGTGATGTCCCAGGCACCAGAACCCATCCCAGCCCCACTCCTGGTGATGTCCCAGGCACCAGAGCCCATCCCAGCCCTGCTCCTGGAGATGTCCCAGGCCCTATGAGTGTCCCAGGTGTGGGACGAGCACCTCAAATGGCTCAGCTTTGACCCAACACCAACGGAGGCACCACCAAGGGCAGCCCTGCGAGTGCGCCCAGTGTGGGAAGAGCTCCATGTGCTGCTCCAGCTCCATCCCCCACGGGAGGATCCGCGCTGGATGATCCCCAGTGACCCCGGTGGACAGACCCCCGATGGTCTGTGGTGCTGGTGATCTCTGTTGAGGAGACACCTGGCTGGGGCCTCCATATCCTCCTGGCTCCCCACCCCATGGCCTGGATTTTCTTTTCATTTCTCTTTGCCCTTCCAAACCTCCTAAAAGCAGGGTAAAAATAAAGACGTTGAGCTAAGACAAGGATGGGGACACAGGGGGTCTTGCAGGGGATGTGGGGGATGCTGGGTGTGAGGGACTTGAGGGTTCCTGGGAGAGACTTGGGGCTTGCTCAGGGCTTTGGGGACACCAGGCTGAGCGGCTCCAGTTGCACTGGGAGACCCTGGAGGAGGTTCTGGGACAGCTGATCAAGGACCCCCTGCCCCAGAACTGTCCCCATGTGCCCCCATCCCAACGCCTCGTGTCCCCTGTAGCGGCTGCCCCATTCCCACAGTCACTCCCCTTTCCCCGGCCCGTTCCCATGTCCCCCCTATCCTGTTCCCGTCCTGCTCCCATCCCAGTCCGGATCCCATTCCCTCTCCCTGTCCTGTATTCCTGATCCCTGTACCGTATTTCCAGTGCCATTTCAGGTCCCTGGCCCTGTCCCCATCCTCATTCCCGGTCCCTGTCCACAATCCCGGTCCCTGTCTCCATTCCCTGTTCCCATTCCCTATCCCTGTCCCCATTCCCATTCCCTGTCCTCATTCCCTGTTCCCATTCCCCGTTCCCGGTCCCCATTCCCGGTCCCTGACCCCATTCCCTATCCCCATTCCCGGTCCCTGTCCCCATTCCCCATTCCCATTCCCCGTTCCCATTCCTTATCCCCATTCCTGACCCCATTCCCTATTCCCATTCCCGGCCCCTGTCCCCATTCCCGGTCCCGATTCCTATCCCCATTCCCATTCCCTGTCCCCTCTCACCGGACGCCGCCAACATCGCTCCGGCCCCCCCGGCCTCACGTGACCGAGGAAGCCCCGCGCTGCTCCCACCCACCAATCCCAGCGCGCGATCGCTCCCGTATTTGCATAACCACGCCCTTTGGCCTGGCTCCGCCCCCCGCCGGCTGCAGCCGCGTCCTGGCGCTGTTTGCTCCCAGTCCCCTCCCAGCGCTCCCAGTAAAAGCGGGACCGGCAGGGAGAGCGCTCCCAGCTCCTGCCCGCTGCTCCCACCATCGTTCCCAGCGCTCCCAGTAAGAGCGGGACCGGCAGGGAGAGCGCTCCCAGCTCCTGCCCGCTGCTCCCACCATCGTTCCCAGCGCTCCCAGTAAGAGCATCACCGGCAGGGAGAGGGTTCCCAGCTCCTGCCCGGTGCTCCCACCATCGTTCCCAGCGCTCCCAGGATCGCTCCCAGTGCCGGGCGGGGCGGGGCCGCTTTGGAACCCCCCCAGAGCGCGGCTGCTTTTGGGTGCCGGCACTGCCCGGGGCGGGCTGGGAGCGGAGATGGAGCGGGAGGGAGAGGAGGGAGAGAGGAGGAGGAAAAGGAAAGGCAAAGGGAAAGGGAGGATCGAGAGGAAAGGAGGAGCAGGAGGAGGCGGAGCAGGAAGAGGAGGGACAGAGGAGGAGCAGGAGGAGGAGCAGCACCAACCCCACGCGGTTCCCCCGCTCGGGCCGGGGTCCCCCGGCATCGCCCTCCCGGAACCGCAGGTGAGCGGGGAGCTCACCCCAAATGCATCGGGCGGTCTCCGGCAGGGTGGTTTGGCAGGGCAGGGGATGTTTGGATCTTGCAGGACCCCAAAGCTGGGCCGGAAATGGCCCTGGAGGGATCTTGGGGTGTCCCACGTGGCGATTGCCGGTACCTGCAGGCAGGGGAGTGATGTTGGGTTTGGGGATCCCCGGGAGAGCTGGGGGAGAACGTGGGAGCCCTGGAGTGGGGAGAGCGCAGAGGGGCGATGCCGGAGCCGGGGGATCCCCAGCAGCCTGGAGGAACGGGGGAGGCTGGGGATGAGCAGGGTCCGGGTCCCCGAGGCTGGAGGGAGCAGTGACATCTCCATCCAAAACTTGGGCAGCGGGACCATTAAACCCAACATGCTGATCCCTTGTTTTTCCCCAAACCAGGATTCCCACACCTTGGCCAGATGGAGCAGGAGACTGCGAGGAAGAGGAAGATGGCCCAGGACACCCAGGCAGGTGAGGAGGAAGTCAGTGCCCCTTTCCCCCTCTCTCCTGCTCCATCTCCCAGCCCAGCACGGCCCCGGCTGCAGGACAACCCTGCTGCCAACGCCGTCCTGCTGGGGATGCACTGGGGGGATCTCCTTCCCCTTCCCTCTGGCATGGAGGCAAATCCCATCCTCTCCTTGTCCTTCCTCCCCCAGGGAAGAAGCTGAGGATGGAGAGCAGGGAGGACAAATCCCCACAGCAGAACCACATGGAAGAGGCCTTTTTGAGCAACTCCAGGCACAGGAATCCAATGGGGAGGAAAAACCTTGGAGATCCTGCAGGACGAGGGGCTCCAAACCCAGCACGGTGCTCTGAAGAGGAAAGACCCAACCTGAGCCAGGAAGGTGGACAGAGCTTCAGCCAGAGCTCAGAGCTGGTGGCCCAGGAGCAGCTTCATGATGGGGAGAAGCCCCACAAGTGCTTGGAGTGTGGGAAGAGCTTCAGGCAGAGCAGCACCCTGATCAGCCACCAGATGATCCACACCGGGGAATGGCCCTACGAGTGTGGGGAATGTGGGAAGGGCTTCAGCTGCAGCTCCACCTGTTGGATTGGCAGAAGAAATGCAGCACTCAATATGAGTGATCAGCAAGTCTCAAACTTTATTGATAGTCTCACTTATTTATATTGGTGTTAATGAACCTCATACATATTGCAAGGCTGAGGTCATTATTGGTTAGTTACTTATCAACCAACTATGCCTACTTCTGCATTCTTATGGTTATTCTGTTGCTACTTCTACATTCTTGTAGTTATTCTATTGAAACTATCTTCATATTTTTGGCAAAAGATCCTCTTCCCTATCCTGTTGTTGCACCAAGGGTACAATGCCCTTGTCCACTATTGGACACTGACTGCTGACTCCTAGACTTGTCTCCTTGTCGCTTAACCAACGGTATTATGTCTACATGACCTTTCTCAGCTAGCCAACTGTCCACAAAGCTCTCCACACTTCCTCCGTTTTTCTGTTGAACAAGCATGGTCTGATTAAATGCAGCAGATATCATCCTTAGCACCATGTTTTGTAGGCACATGCAAAACCACGGCAAAATTAATACTACTAACAAAGCCATAATGCCCACTATAATGCTGACCTTAACAATAGAGCGTAACCATGATCCCAGGCCTAAAGATTGGAGCCATTCATCAATATCAGCCCAATTCTACCTGTAAGTTTCCAGTTAACCTCCGCAACTCAGAGAGTTGGGAGTGGATGGATCATGAATGGTCAGAAAGGTTCATGCAACGCATGCCTTCAAATTCTTCACAACCATGGCCTTGTGCAAGTAAAAGAAAATCAATTGCAGCTCTATTTTGAAGCGTTGCATGGCGAATAGAATCAACATCAAGCAAAAGGCTAGAAAGCACCATAGAAGTGGCATTGGTTTGCTTCGCAAGCCAGCATCCCAACTTATTTAGGGTGGCATGGGTGCCTGCTGCTGCCACCCCTGGAGCCAGAAAGCTACCGACTGAGCTATCTAGGCTGCAGGGCTCCCATACTATGCATCTGATCATTGATGGCACGTAGATCATGCAGGAGACGACACCTGCCAGGATCATCTCCTCTTGATCACAAAACCAGGAGCACTCCAAGGACTAACAGATGACCGGAGATGTCCTTGGTCAAACTGCTCCTGCACCAGCTTGTGTGCCTGAATGAGACTTTCCCCTTTTAAAGGCCATTGCTCAACCCACACCAGGTCCTCTGTTTTTCATCGGAGTGGGATCAGGAAAGTCCATGCAATGGCCATTAGCCCAAAGGGTGCTCATTTGTCAGCACTACTCCCATTTGAGCCAAAATATCCCGACCAATGAGGCACTGCACAGTAGGGGGCAAAGGTACAATTGAGAAAACATTCTGTAAACTTTTTCCGCCAATAGTTACAGATAACATGGGTGATTTTCTTGCAAGTGTTAGGCCTCCAACCCTGGTAACTGTCCCTGTGGTTGGCTGTAATGGCCAGTTGTGGGGCCAGAAATCTGGACTAATAATGCTGGAGTCCGCACCAGTATGTAATAAACCTTCCAAGGTTTGCCTCCCACCCTGCTACTCTATTATTACAGTGTGCTTTGGTCGATCATTCAGGTTCATTGTTAATAGAGTGAGTCCTCCAGTGGAACCAAAGCCTCGTTCCCCTCTCGACTGTGATTGATGAGGGGGTAAAGTTTTAGTCATCTGCTCCAATGGAACCAATTGAGCTATCCTCTCTTGATTCGTACTGGCGGAAAAGGAGTATGCACCATGACACAAAAATTTCCCCCATATAATCAGCGTCTATTACCCCGGCTAAAACAAACAATCCCATCATAATGGCCGATGATTGTCCCAGGAGCAAAGCTTGGATAGGTTGTCCATCAATGATGATTGGTCCCTTTATTCCAGTCGGAACCTTTTCCGGTTGGGTGGTCACCAATGTTACTGCTGCTGCGGCTGCCACATCCAGCCCGAGGCTCCTGGCAGTGGCTGGTTGAAGGGAAGCTGGGCTGAGGTGTTGACAGGTTGAAGGGAAGCTGGGCTGAGGTGTTGACAGCAGCTACTTGTGTCTGGGCACGGCAGCTTGTGGATGCGCTGGCCTTCCCGTTTCCCGAGCGGCATCGGCAGGCTCCGGTGTTGTGGGTGTCCAAGCGACAATTTTGGCACCAGACGCTGGCTGCTTGACAAGCCCTTCGGGTATGTCCTATGCTTCCACACCGGTAACATTTAAATCGGCCAGCAGATGGAGCCCGTGGAGTATTTGTTGCTGCTGCTTGTAGGGGTGCAAGAGCAGCTAACACCTGACTGTGAGGCTGCTGCCTGTTTTTGTAATCCTGCTCCTAACTCCTTAATAGCTTCTACTAACATCGCTTGATTTCCTATGGGCACATTTGCCAATTGTTCTAAAGCTTCTTCTATAGACCAATTAGCTCTTAGGGTATTTAATACGTTCCTTGTAGCCTGATTACAGTTCTTGAGTGCGCATTGTTTCAACAAAGTACCCTTCATGAAATCAGGGACTCCTGCCCGCTCGATAGCGTTGGCTGCCTTATCTATAAAAGATCCGAATGACTCATCTCTTCCTTGCTTTATTCCCATATAAGAGGGGACCCCTCCTGGCTCTTTTATCCTATCTATAGCCAACAGCACCAGATGCATAGCCTCCCGACATTTATCAGGACCGAGTAACGCCTGTGCTTCTGTCTGAAGAAAAGGCCCTAGACCCATAAGCTCCTCTAGGGTTATCCTGTGTAATGGGTCGCCTGGCTGCCGTATTACTGCTACGCATTCCTGGCAGAGTGCCTGCCAGTGTGCATTAAACAAGAGCTGCTGATGCTGAGTGAAGATAAGCTTCGCTATTCCACTGCAATCAGCCAGCAGTAACACCTGAGTCCCCTGGATATAGTCAAGCATTTGTTTTGTGGGCTCACTGGTTAGCCCAAATTGACTAAATGGGGACCATAATTGCGACAGCAGCTTCCAGTCTAGAGCAGTTATTGTTGCTTGAAACCCGCCCCCTGCCACAGGTGAATATATCACTGGACAAGCAACATCCATAGCTGCTTTTATAGGCTCTTTATCCCCCGTAAAAGATGATATCTTTTGCTACTGCTGCCCATGCCTCCCTTCGCCCCCGTGCAATGGCCCCTGCTAGGTCACTCTCTGACCCAGGGATCGGCTCATTACCAGGAGGAGGAGATGGAGGGTTTGACACAGGCGGTGCAGGCAGTGCTGTTGTAGCACAGGCGGTGGGTGAGCTGCTGCTTGAAGCAGGAGCTGATGTTGGTGGCAAAATGACTGTAGATGTGGCAGGAGGTCACGGACAATTGAACCAGTCCCCATAACTCTTATTCTTATCATGCGCCATGCTAGCTTGCTGCGCAGCCTTCTTTTCTGCCTGATATTGTAATGACTCATTATGCACAACTCGCCATAGCTTTCCCAACTTTTTTGCAGTTTTATTTTCATCTATAACTGCCTCCCACAGCGTGTCCCCAAATTTACGCCACTCCATTAGTTCATGTACTGTATGAGGATTTTGAAAAATTCCTTGTTCACACCCGTAAGCTAACCTGGGAAGCTCTTTCTGCAAATCTATGCCCTTAACCTGACGCTTTTGTAAAAAGCAAGTAAATAAATCATATGCTGCTTGCCTTTCTCTTTCCATTATAAGAACGTCAGTGCTGTTGCAGCCCCACAAGGTCTCGGCAGCACGTATCGGCCGGGCTCTTTGTTGAGGTCACCCAGGGCGCGGCACCTTCCCTTTTTCAGCGGTGCTTATTCGCCGTCCTTGCTGCGACAGGACCCGAACTCCTACACCGATCCACCGTGGTTGCCGTTACAGGAATCACATTGCAGGGTCACCATATGTGGGAAATCAGCACAAGAAATGCGGCACTCAATATGCGTGATCAGCAAGTCTCAAACTTTATTGATGGTTCACACATATTTATATTGGTGTTAATGAAGCTTATACATATTGCAAAGCTGAGCTCATTATTGGTTAATTACTTATTGGCTAACCACACCTATATTCTGATGGTTATTTTGTTACTACTTCTACATTCTTGTGGTTATTCTGCTGAAACTATCCTCATATTTTTGGCAAAAGATCCTCTCCCCCATCCTGCTGTTGCACCAAGGACACAATGTCCTTGTCAGTGGTTGGACACCAACTGCTGAATCCTAGACTTGTCTCTGTCTAACTTAAGCAATGGTATTATGTCGACATTACCTTTCTCAGCTAGCCAACTGTCCACAAAGCTCTCCACATTGCCTTATCCTAATGAGCCCTGTGGTGCATTTGGAGCTGAGCCCTTGAACCTCAGGGCCTGGGAGGAGATTGCACAAACCTTTCCAGGATTCAAAGTCAGAAGAAAACTCCAAAGTGTCTCAGAGCATTAATGGGTCTCACTGAGATCCATCCCGAACACAGGCTCCTCATGGACTCCTTGGAGGAGAGAATTGGTGGCCAGGATGGCACAAAAATCTCTTGGACACTCAGTGTGGAAAGGAAAATCCAAACTACCTTAAAAAACTTGAGTATCTCCAAGCATTACTGAGCACCACTGAGTGCCAGTACAAAGCTCTCAGGGGACTCATTAAAGCAGATAATTGGGGAAATGATTGCACAAACCTCTCACAGAGTCTGTATCAAAAGGGAAACACCAAGTACCTTCAAATAACTGAAGTACCCTGAAGCATTAATGAGCCCCACTGAGTGTTGTTACTGACAAAGCCTCTCCAGGGACTAATTACAGCAGATAATTGGAGGCCATGATTGCACAAACCTCTCAGAGACTCCCGGGCAAAAGCCAAAGCCAAAGTCCTTTGAAAAACCTGCAGCCCCTGCAGGGAGCATGAAGGAGCCCCCAGGGCCATTGCTGAGCAAGGCTCCCCAGGGACTCCTTGCAGCAGATCCTTGAGGCCACTGGGATGTGGGCTAGGGGGGGATGCTGAGGGCAGCACAAGGGGCTGACAGTGCCCAGCCTGGCTGGGGCTGTGCCAGGAGGCCCCAGGGCCTCAGGACAAGGTGTCTCCTCCCAGCCCTTGGTGGCACAGACCCTGCTGTGCCCCAGGGCACCCAGACTTGGCTTCTCTTTGTCCCCACCTGTCATCACTGCCTGCAGTTCTCTGCTCTGCCTGGGGCCTGGGGACACTTTCTCAGTCCTGTCCCTCTCTGGGACCCATTAAAAGTCCAAGAAACTTTGGAGTTGGATTCTGCCTTGGAGTTCTGCAGAGGTTTCTTCAGCTGCCTCTCAGGGACTGATGTTCAGGGCCTGAGCACAAAGCCCCAGAGGCTGATTAAAGTCCTTGTGCTGTGTCTGTGCTGCTGAGCTGGGCTGGGCTCCTGGCACAGAGGCAGCTCCTGGTCACCAAGAAGAGCTTCAAAAGCACATTTCTCTGGATGAGCAGCTCTTCTGCCAGCCCAGCAGGGCTGGGGCACTGCCTGCAGCCAGCGCGGGCACAGCACAGAGGCACAGAGAGCTTCAATCAGTCAGGGCTGGGAAGGGGCTGAGAAGTGCCTGGGGCACAATCACTGCCAGCCCTTGGCACAGGAACCTCTGGCTGCAGGACAATGCAGCTGCAGCTCCTGGAGCCATCTCCTCAAGCTGGAACATGCCAATGCCTGCAGAGCCTGTGAGTACATCCTCTGCTTGTCTCTTGTGCAGAGCAGCCAGGGGTGCCCAGGGCTGTCCTGCAGAGCAGGGTCCTGCAGCCCAGAGTGCTGTGCTGGGGCAGGGACTCTGCTGCCTGCCAGGGACAGCTCTCAGCCAGCCCTGGCAGCTGCTCCCAGCACTGGGGAGAAGCTCTGGGGGGAAGGAGCCGCCCTGAGCAGGGCAGGGGCTGCTGCTGAGAGGGGCTGGGTGGGGCAGGGCTGCTCCCAGCTCCAGACCAGCCTGGGCACAGCGCCGGAGGGCACTTCCCAAAGTTGGTAAGCCTGGGATTGCTGTAAAGATCAGGAGCTTTCCAGAGAGTGTTTTCTGTTTCCTGCTTGGAGCAGGGTGGGAAAGTTGGGGTGATGGCAAAAAGATTATTGCTTTTTATACATTTTTGATACATTCATAGCTCTGTAAATTACTATTATATAGTTATAAATCTACATTCCTTACTTAACACTACTAAATTCCTATTAACTATATTAAACTACTCTTATATACTTATATAAATATAATCCTTAATTAACTCTAGTACGTTTCCTAACCATTCTCTCAGATTTTAGAAAAATGAGCTCACTGTCAAAATACATTCCTGAAATACTGTCTTATCAGTCTTATTATCAAATAGTCCTATTATCAGGAAGAAAACCTACAAAAACATTTTTTTATTGACCAGAATGTGAGCAGTCATAACACAAAGTGAAGGTAAAGAAGCCCTTGGACCTATTCCAATGCATTGAGCCAGGGTGTGTAACTGGGGCAACTGAATCTGCTATTGGATGTTCCTGTTAAATATCCTAATTAATCAACCTTGATAAATTGTTGAAGTCAGGCACCGGGTGTGCCCCATCCCCACTGGGACACCTGGAAGCTTCCAATTTATGTCTGGTTTTTACTTTACTGTTCTAACACTGTTGCAAGGGTTGTTTTTTTATTTTCTCTTTTGATTATAGACAACAAGGGGATGAGAGAAGCAGAACAGGAATTGTAATCAGATACAGAATATTCTGAGTTGAAAGGGACACAAAGGATCATCCAAGGAGTGTTTGAGCATTTACAGAGTGTCCAGAACTGTAACTTTGGGTGGTCAGTGTCTCTGCTGGGAGCCTCCCAAAGGGCCTTCAGCCACTCCTCAGCCCTGCACAGCAGCAGCATCACCTTTGCAGGGCCCAGCAGGGCTCTCCTGAGCTGCCCTTGCCCAGCTGCACACAGAGCCTGCCCCAGCCAGGGCCCTGCACACAGGCAGGTTTCTGTAGGGCCCCAGCCAGGGCACACAGGCTGGGATGGGCTCTGTGAGCGCTGCCAGGGACAAGGCTCCTCTCAGCAGGGAATGTCCAGGCCCAGGGAGATGCTCAGGGAAGGAGAGGGGGCTGAAGAGAGCAGGGCTGGGTCAGGAGGGCACTGTTGGTGTGTGGGAGGTGCCGGGCACAGCTGGGCACGCGAACACTGTCCTGAGTGCCCGGCTGTCTCTGCCCTGCCCTCTCAGGCACAGCACCACAACATTTGCTCTTGGTTCTGCCCTGCCCTGACATTGGCACTGTTATCTGCTGCTCTCAGGGAGGCTCTGGCATCTGCAGCCGCTGAGTCAGGCACTGCCCTTGGCATTCCTGCCAGGCAGGGCTGTCCATGGGAATGGGGTGTCCAAGCTTCCCTGGCACCTGTGGGGCTGTGGGCAAAGCAGTCCATGGCAAAGGGGAATGAGCTGAGCCCCCTCCCTGAGATCCCATCATGGGCACAGCCAGGGATCTCCTTGCTGTGCCCTGCCAGGCTCTGAGCTGCCCTCCTGGGTGCAAATCTGTGCCCGAGCCTCTGGGAGTTCCCTGAATGTCCCACGGGGAAGGGCAGAGCTGCCACAGCTGAGGAAATGCTGCTGGGTTTGCCAAGGGAGCCGTGAGTGTCCTTGGCACAAGGGGGTGCTGAGACCTTGCCCAGAGACCTTGAGAGAGGGTGAGACATTCAGGGATCCCTCTGCTCTGGGCAGGGTCTGGTTTATCCCAGGGTGACCCAGGAGTGTGATTGTGCTCTGATTGCAGCCCAAGGTGCAAAGCCAGGGCAGTTGGGAACAAGCCCATCCAGCCCCTCACCTTCCCTCAGCCACAGGGAATCCTTTTTCTCTCCCATCTCTTAGTGGCAAACTCTGAGTGCAGCAGAAATGCTGGGGATTTCTGTCCTCAGAGAGCCAGGAATGATGTTTGGGCAGAAAAAAATTCCTTAAACCAGCTCCTGCCATCCATGTCCTATAGAATTGGGAATGCAGATGCTATCAAGCCTGTCTGCATTAGGAATGATTCCCGTGACAAATCCTGAATATCCAGCCTTGTCCCTCTGCCCCATGGCCACAAACCCAGGGCAGTAGGGCAGGGATGGCTCCTTGGGAGCCCCCATGCACAGGCCTGGCTGCTCCTGGCACACTCAGCCAGCACAACTGGAGCTCAGGCAGGGACCTGGGTGAAGATTTTCCCAAAGCAGGAACAAGGCTGGGTGAGTCCCAGTGGGACAGTCTGCAGGGAATGGCCCAGGTTTGGCTCCAAGCAGCCTCTGCTGACTTGTCACTGTCCTTTCTCCATGAACAGGTGCCCATGTGGAGCCCCAGCAAATGTCCAACAGCAGCTCCATCAGGCACTTCCTCCTGCTGGCATTGGCAGACACGCGGCAGCTGCAGCTCCTGCACTTCTGCCTCTTGCTGGGCATCTCCCTGGCTGCCCTCCTGGGCAACGGCCTCATCATCAGCGCCGTAGCCTGCGGCCACCACCTGCACACGCCCATGTTCTTCTTCCTGCTCAACCTGGCCCTCAGCGACCTGGGCTCCATCTGCACCACTGTCCCCAAAGCCATGCACAATTCCCTCTGGGACACCAGGGACATCTCCTACACTGGATGTGCTGGACAGGTCTTTTTCTTTCTGTTCTTCATCTCAGCAGAGTATTCCCTCCTGACCATCATGTGCTACGACCGCTACGTGTCCATCTGCAAACCCCTGCACTACGGGACCCTCCTGGGCAGCAGAGCTTGTGCCCACATGGCAGCAGCTGCCTGGGCCAGTGCCTTTCTCAATGCTCTCATGCACACGGCCAATACATTTTCCCTGCCCCTGTGCCATGGCAATGCCCTGGACCAGTTCTTCTGTGAAATCCCACAGATCCTCAAGCTCTCCTGCTCCAAATCCTACCTCAGGGAAATTTGGCTTCTTGTGTTTTCCATCTGTTTCGGTTTTGGTTGTTTTGTGTTCATTGTTTTCTCCTATGTGCAGATCTTCAGGGCTGTGCTGAGGATTCCCTCTGAGCAGGGACGGCACAAAGCCTTTTCCACCTGCCTCCCTCACCTGGCTGTGCTCTCCCTGTTAGTCAGCACTATCATATTTTCCTACCTGAAGCCCCCTTCCATGTCCTCCCCATCCCTGGATCTGGCCCTGTCAGTTCTGTACTCGGTGGTGCCTCCAGCCCTGAACCCCCTCATCTACAGCCTGAAGAACCAGGAGCTCAAGGCTGAAGTGTGGACACTGATGACTGGAAAATTTCAGAGACATTGAACTGCTGGCCAGTGTCTGCCAATCACTTGTAATAAAAGTCAGCTGTGATATTCCTTTTTGGTTTCATTTTGGAGGTTCTTTTCCTTCGTTTTATTTTTTTCATATTGTCTGCAGAGAAATGTCACTTTTTGTGCCATTTCTCATTTTGTTTCTCTCCACCTTCCCTGTGATCACAGACTGTCTCAATGAGGGGCTGCACTCTCGGTGGCTTTAATGGAACTAAAGGATCTCCCAGCAGAGTTTTCTGCAGAGATGCTCTTTTGTTGCCTTCTCTGGAGCTGCAGCAGCAATGTCTGTGTGCAGAGCTGGGGCAGATCAGGGCTGGCCCAGCAGCTGTGCCCAGCAGCAGCAGCAGCAGCAGCACTTGGTGTTGCCAGTGCTGCTGCCGTGGCCCTGCCCCGCTGCCCTGGTGGCCCTGGTGTTGCTGCAGGGCCTGAGTGCTCTCGGGGCCGGGCACAGCCCTGGGGGTGGCAGTGCCGGGGCTGCAGCAGGGACAGGCCATGGGCACTGCTGGGGCAGCGCTGACGCCTCAGGCCAGGCCCTGGGGGCTCCAGGCTCCTTGCCCAGGCTCTCTCCAGAACACGGCCAGGCCAATGCTCAGCACAGAAACCCCCGTCAGCAGCCCCAGGCTGGCCGTGGGCAGGCTGGGGGCAAACAGCATGGCTGGGGCTCTGCAAGGGCCCTGGGGCAGACGGGAAGGAGCAGCAGAGCAGGGGCTGATCCATGCCCAGTGCGCTGCACAGCCCAGGGCAGCGTCCCAGAGCGTCCTCATGCAGCTGCTAACAACATCCCCCCTCTGCAGCCCTGGCCTCTCCCCCAGCTCACACAGGTGCCCCATCCTTGCAGGCACAGACACGGCAGCACTGGCCCAGCAGCCCCTGTTTGCATTGCACACAGCAGGGCCAGCACCCCCATGCTGTTGCTGTGGGGACATGAACCTGAGGGAGCACAAATGCCATCAGCCCCTGGGGCCAGCAAGGCCTGCGGGACACCAGGGAAACCACTCAGCTTTGTCCTGGCCTCTGCACTCAGCCAGAAAGTTTGTTCCCATCAGCTGGGAGTTTCCTGTGCCACTGCAGACACTTTTGCTCAGAGCCAGGGCTGCCTGGCATCCACCCCTAAACTGCCCTAAGCATTTCCTTGGCTGCACCTTAGCTTCCTTTACTCTTCCCTTGTACAAATTTCTTCCCATTGCCCACCTTCGTTCCCTGCCCTGCAAACAGCCCATCCCTGTTTGCCCTTTCCTCTCTGGCCCCACTCCCCATTGCAGTTCCTGACTTGGCCCCATGGGAACGTCCCTTAGGCAGCCGGATCCTCCTACAAGTGCTGCAGGAATTGTCTGCAGGCTCCTGCAGTGCCTGCAGCTGCTCCCTTGCCAGAGGCACCCCAGGCCAGGGGGGCACATCTGGGCTGCTGTGTCTGGCTCTGGGGCTCCCTGTTCTGGGCAGTGAGGAGGAGCTGCAGAGGCTCTGCAGGACTGACAGGATGGGCTTTGGGGCTGGCAGGAGAAGCTGAGGAACCTGGGCTGCTGGAGCTTCTGCAGAGGAGGCCCAGGGCTCATCCTGCAACTGCTCCAAGGGTGGTTTCAGAGAATCACAGAATCAGCAGGGTTGGGAAAGGCTTTGGAGATCATCAAGTCCAACCTGTGCCCTGACACTGCCTTGTGTCCCTGAGCCTCCTCTTCTCCAGGATAAACAACCCCAGCAGTTCCCTCAGCCGCTCCTCACAGGACTTGTGCTCCAGACCCGTCCCCAGCCTTGTTGCCCTTCTCTGGACACACTCCAGCCCCTCCATGTCCTTCCTAAATTGGAGGGCCCAGAACTGGACACAGCACTTGAGGTGCTGCCCAACCAGTCCCCAGAACAGGGGAAGAATCCCTGCCCTGCTCCTGCTGGCCACACCATTCCTGATCCAGACCAGGAGCCATTGGCCTTCTTGCCCACCTGGGCACACTGCTGCCTCATGTCCAGCCTGCTGCCCATCAGTCCCTGCAGGTCCCTTTCTGCCTGGCTTCCCTCCAGCCACTCTGTCCCCAGCCTGTAGTGCAGCAGGGGTTGTTGTGGCCAAAGTGCAGGACCCGGCACTGGGACTTGTTAAACCTCTCCTTGCTGGATTTGGTCCCTGGATCCAGCCTGTCCAGGGCCTGTGCAGAGCCCTCCTACCCTCCTGCAGATCAACACTCCCAGACAACTTGGTGTCACTAGGGTTCCATGAGGCCCCTGAGTGTCCCAATGGTTTCCATGATTCCATGAGGCCTCCCAGTGTCACAATGTTCCTTTGGTTCCATGGGACCCCTTGGTGTCACAAAGTCCCTTGGATCCTTGGGCCCTGCAGTGTCACAATGGCGCCGTGGTCCCCAAGGCCCTGCAGTGTCACAATGGATCCTTGGTTCCATGAGGTCTGGCAGTGCAGCAATGCTCTCCTTGGTTCCACAGTGTCACAATGGCCTCTTGGTCCCAAGGGCCACCACAGTGTCAAACATGTTTCCTTCATTCCAGGAGTCCCTGAGGAGCAGCCCTGGCCCCTTGGTTCCTTGGGGCCCTGCAGTGTCACAATGGCCCCATCATGACACCAGGTCCTGCTCTGTCACAATGCTCTGCATGGTTCCACAAGGCCCTGCAGTGTCACAGTGGCCTCTGTGGTTCCAGCAGGGCCCAGACTGTCACCATGGACTCCTTGCTTCCATCCAGCCCCACAGTGTCACAATGGCCCCTTGGCTCTGTGCTGCCATGTCGTACACAGTGTCACCATGGTCCTCTTGGTGCCACCAGGCCCCACAGTGTCACAATGGCCCCTTGCTGCCCCAGGGCCCTGCAGTGTCACAATCATCAGAGAATCAACCAGGCTGGAAATGACCTTGGAGAGCATCAAGTCCAAGCTGGGACCCAACACCACCTTGTCACCCAGACCATGGCACTGAGTGCCACATTCAGTCTTTCCTAAAACACTTCCATGGATGGTGACTTAGCCACCTCCCTGGCAGCCCATTCCAATGCCCAACCACAGAATCACAGCCCTGGTGCTGCTGGCCATACTGTTCCTGATCCATTGGAGTGCCAGTGGTTGGATGAGGGAAATGGTGGGGAGGGGATAGGGACAAAGTGTTCTCGATTGTCATCCATTAAGTGTCTTGATTTTCATATCTGTTCAGACTGGATTAGAAGGTGCTAGAGGTCAATATCAATAGGAGATTGCTGATACCAATCTACAAACAGGAAAAAAAAAAAAAACTTAACATGACAAAACACTTCTTTCTGCATTGTTTTCAATACAGTGTATTCACTTAGAATACACTTCTGAAATCTGTCTAATTATTCACAGAATTTAATAAAAACATAGACTATTCCCTGTGGCTGTTGTTGTTCTGGAATTTTGCATAAATGCTTATGAGCTTTCCTGACTGAATTCCTGAACTGAAGAGCTCAAGAAAGAAGAGGCCTCTGGAGTAGTAAAACTCATCAGCAACCTCCAAGTGGCTGAGGATCCATCCCCATCAGAGCATCAATGAACAGAAATGGGCACAGCTTTGTGGCTGCCCCAGCTTTGGCATGGGCCCTGGGCCTGGAGCAGGAGCAGCTCTTGAGGGCCCCAAGGCCGGGGCTCTGGTGCTGCCCTGGGCAGATGGGATGGCAGCAGGGGCTGCAGAGCTCTCAGCACCTCAGCCCAAGGGGAGCAGGGCAGCCAGGGAGCCTCCTTTGGCCTTGGCCCAGCACCTTCCCCCATGGCTGGGGCTGAGTCCTGTGGGAGCTGCAGCTGCTGCTGTGCCCTTGGCAGGGGCTGAGGCCGTGGGGCCAGGGCCCAGAGCAGCCTGGCCTGAGCAGAGCTGTGGGGCCAGAGCCGGCTGGGCTGGGCTGGGCTCAGAGAGGCCCTTGGTGCTGCCCAGAGCTCAGGGCAGCTGGCAGAGCTTGCAGGGAGCTGGGCTGGGCTCAGAGAGCCTGGCCCAGAAACCATCAGTGTCCATCTCAGCCTGGCTGAGCGTGCAGGGGCAGGACTCAGGCCAGGCCTTGTGGGGCAGGGCCAGCGCCTGTGCAAGGCATTGCAAACAGGCAAGTGGCCCAGAGAGGAGGCTGCTCTGTGCCCTTGGTGGCAGGGACAGAGCACGGAGGGGGCCCAGGACATTTGTCAGCGCCAGCCTCTGTGCCCATGCGTTGGCAGCCCTGGCTGCTGAGCCCAGCTTTGGCCTGGGCTGAGTTTGGCTGTGGCCCAGCTCCATCCTCCTGCAGGGCTCAGGGCCTGTTCCCGGCCATGGCCAGCCCTGGCTGCCTCTCTGCTGGTCCAGAGGCTGACAGAGCCCGGGGCAGGGCTGTCTGTGCAGCCCCACAGGTGCCACGGGCTCTGCAGGAGCTGGCAGAGGCTGCCCAGCAGGGAGGCCATGGGGCACAGAGCCCCAAGGCTGCTGTGGGCACCACGGCACAGGGGCCGTTCCCAGCCGCAATGCTCCTGGCCTGGGCTGGGCCTGCACAGGGGCTGGGCCACCATGGCTGGGCCAGCACAGGGCCACAAAGGGGCCACGCAGCCGCTGCCGGGGCTGACAGCAAGGCCAGGCACACACAAGCAATTGCTGAGCATGGCCTGCGCTGGCCAGGCCTGACTGTGCCAAAGGCAGAGCTCAGCTGCCCTTGGGGGCTGCAGCAACACTCCAGAGCCCAAAGAGCCTCCGTGGCTGTGCTGGAGACCAAGGCTGCAGCAGGGAAATGCAGGGCTGCTGTGGGATGGGGAGGCCATTGAATTCCAGCACACACCTCAGCTCTCTGATGATCCAGGCACATGCTGGGCCCTGTTTCAGACTGGAGCAGAGCAGATGTTGATGGGACAGGAGCCCTGCGGGGCTGTCAGGGACCTGCAGCTTGCAAGGTGCTCTGCTGTCCCTCAGGTGCTCTGGGAGAGATCCAATCCCAGCTGGGCACCGCAGGGCACAAGTGGCACTGCCTGTCCATGGCCACACAACTGATGTCTGCCTGGAAAGGGGCACAGTTTTTAATAACTCTTAGTTTCATAATATGCAAGGAAATCTTTATTATCTGGGTCATTTGAGTACTTTTAAGACATGGCAATGTATTCCCATCAGAAAAGGGCGTCTCCTGGAAGCGTTCTGATGGCAGGAGAAGAAATACTGTTCTTTCAGTCAGCTTGTGTCACCAATATTCAGTCTAATATTTAACATCTCTTTTCCATCAGGTGTTTCCAGCTATCCTGGTTAAATTGTCATGTCTAAGTACATCTCTTCACTAGACCAGATGGATCTATGACTTTTCCATTGCTCCCAGATTTCCTCCTCCAGGTGTTCTCTGGTCATTCAAGTCCCTCTCAACTGACTGGTTTCATGCTTTGACCTCCAGGGAGTTGCCCAATTTTCTGATGTTCAAATAAATATGAAATCAGTAAACATCCTAATTGTCTTTATATCTATCACAGAATTACATTTTCTTATGTCTCTGTCTAAAACTGTTCCAGTACAGAAATCCCCTGGGGATCTGGACATTTCAGATGCTGCTGGGACATCCCAGAGAGCTGAGGGAAGAGCTGGGATGGTTCTCGAACTGTTCAAATGTCCAACTTGTGTTTGTTGGCAAGAAACCTTTCTGTGCCTCTGAGTGTCACCAGGCCCTGAGCCCAAAGGACACAAACCTGATGAGTTGTGGCTCCCACTGCAGGGGCTGCACTTGGACCTTGGCTCTGCACAGGAGAGCTCTTCATCCCCTTTCTCTCTTTTCCTCCCTCTGGGCATGGAGGCAGCTCCTGACTTCAGCCTGTGACTCGTGTGTGCAAAGAGCAAATCTGGGCAGAATTCGGGGCAGGGAGGGTTTGGGGAGACCTTGGGAGCTGTGCTGGGCACAGAAGGTGTTTTCCATTTCTCTGAGACTCTGCTGTGCAATGTGGATTTAATATCCAGCAGAGGAATGACTTTGGCATTTGATGGAGCTGTGCCTTCCCTTGGCTTTGCTGGCTGACAAGAAATGAACATCCCTCTGTGTCTCGGGCAGCTCCTTCTCCAAGGAAAGCAGGTGGGAGTTGGAGCCAAGGAGCTGAAAGCTGCAGGTGCAGCCTGGGCTGGAGGGAGCTCAGATTTGCACAAGGCTGCTCTGAGTGCCAGGGCTTGGATGGGGGAAATGGTGAGGTGGGGGTAGGGACAGAGTCTGATTGATTGTCAGCCATGAAGGGTCTTGATTTTAATATCTATTCAGACTGCGTGAGGAGGTACTTGGATACAGTGTCAATTGGAGATTGCACATATTGATTTATGAACAGGAAAAAATCCTAAACAGGACCTAAAAAAATGTTTTCTCACTGTCCTTTTAAATATAATGCATTCACTTTGGATATACTACTGAGATCTGTCTAATTAACCACAAAGGATTTGAAAATTAAATCAAATTATTCCCAGAGGCTTGGCTTGTTCCAGTATTCTGAATGTTAATGAGCCCTGGGACACTGAATTCCTGCACTGAAGAGCTGAAGGCTGAACAAGCCTCTGCAGCAGTGAAATTCAGCAGCAGCCTCCAAGTTGCTGAGGATGTCAGCAGCCCCCAGTGAGGCCATCCCTGCCCAGAGACCATGGGGGAATGGGCAGACAAGGAGAGCGTCCCTGGGGCTGGGGCAGCACAACTCAGAGGCACCAGCGGCTCCAGCTGGGCAATGGAGTGTGGAATGGGGCTGGGAAAGCCCTGCCTGGGCTGGGCCAAGCAGGACACACAAGCCCTGACCCCCATCCCCCCAAACAACTCCCTCAAGGAGACATTTAAAAGGAATTGCAGTTGTTTGTGTACTCTGAGTTGGACTCCCTGGAGAAATACCAACAAAAGATTCTCAGGAGCTGAAAAGAACAAAACAGTCACTACCCGGAGCTTTGGAAAATCAGAGAAACTTTGGCAAATGGTTTATTATGACATTGTAGTAATTTTAGTTTGTTAATTTAAGATTTTTCTAATATTGAGATTTCTTAATTAATGTATTGATGAGTATGGTGAGTTTTAGTGTTGGTTAATTATTTATGTATTTATTTTGTTGTGAGATAGGATTATGGGAAAGGTAAAGTAGTCCTAACATTTTAAAAGGGTATAGAGAAATTTTTATTAAAAGTAAATTGAAAAAGAAAAAAGTAATAAGAATTAAAATAAACCCTTTAGAACACTTTTTTTTCTTTACAAATTTTTCTTTTTACTGACAATGTAAAGAAAATAAACTTAAAATTTCTAGTTGGTTTACTATTTCTAGAATAGTCTTTTTTTAGTTTACTTTAGTAGAGAAGTTTTTCTTGTTAAGGTTATGGAGATTTTTTTACAAGAAGAAAATTTTTTTTTTGTGGTTCTTAATTCTGTCATGGATAACAGTTGTCTGGGGAACTTTGTTCTTGTGAAGTTGTTTTTATTGCTACAAGTTTTTTTACAGCTTGTAGATGGGCCATGTCAACTTATGGGGTATTGTTTTAAAGATGAGTTCTTTAAGGGTAAAAGCTTTTATTTTTTACTTTTAAAATTATTTTTATCTCTGGGAATAGAGATCTTCTCTTGTGGATACTGGATTACTTGGATTTTTTCCCTCCTGTTTAAACTTTAGATGAAATTATGGTTATTTTAACATTTGTTTATTTTAGTATAGAGGGTTTTTTTTATATTAATTGTAATTTTTTAAAAAGTTTTTTGTATTATAAAGAAAAAGAGTTTTTTCATTATAGTTTACAAGAGGATTTTAGTTTTAAGATTAAGGTATTTTTTCTTTTTTTACTTGGGATTTATTTTCTCCTTTACTGACTTTAATGTTTTTATATATTTTTTTATATGCTGGTATTTTGGTTTTTTCTTTTACTTGATGGAGCAATGAAGTATTGAAAGGATTAACACCTGACCTGCCAGTAACTTGTGGTGGAAGTTGTGGTTG
This sequence comes from Agelaius tricolor, assembly GCF_023055355.1. Lineage (NCBI taxonomy): Eukaryota > Metazoa > Chordata > Aves > Passeriformes > Icteridae > Agelaius > Agelaius tricolor. The sequence goes on along the minus strand of NW_027269299.1, from coordinate 4,533,412 downwards.
GGTTGTGTTAAAATTGGTTTAATGGTTGGTTTTGGGGGGGTTTTTTTGTGTTTAATTTTAGTTGTAGGGTTATTTTGTACAGGTGGTAGGTTGTAGGGGTTTTTGGTTTTAGTTGTGTTGGGGTGGGAGGGGACTTGATGGTAAGATTTTAACAGCTGTGGCTGGTTTGTTCTGGTTGGGGTTTTGTAGCCTCTTTTGTTTTCCTGTTTGGGAGCTGTTGGGGTTTGGTTTGGTCAGAATGGGGCCGATGGGGGTGGGGGGGGGCGCAGCCTGGGGAGGGGGGAAGGGGCTCAGCCCATGGCAGGGTTGCTTGGTTTGGTTTGGTTGAATGGGGGCCGGGGCCAGGGCTGCTGCTTCTTTGTCGACTGGAAAAGAAAGGAGATTCCTGTGTTTTTTTGTCTTTTACATTTGTGTTTAACAGAGGCATGTTCAGTATCTCAGTGGTTTAACAGATTGTCAGTAACACAAGAAGTTTTGTATTACTTTTTAAAATTCTTCTCATGTCAAATTACAACAGATATTCAATCAACAAAAAACATTTCTCAAAGCATTGACTTGGCCCATTCAACTTCACAAACTCTAAGCCTGTTCAATTTAATGTTAATAAGAATTTACAGGAGCACAGAAACAGAAGAAGACGCAGAAAGAGAGACAAAAAAGATGTAGAGAAGCACACACAGAGCTTCCAGCTCCTGCATTCCAGCAGAGTTCAGATGGAAATTCCAAGAGGAGGTAGGGTCAAGATGTGTGCTTGCCTTGTGGTCAGCCTTCAATACCCCTTGGTCTCCCTGGGCCCTTCCCCCAGGTGGGACTTGGGCTCATTTGGTCCCTCAGGAGCTGGGCTGGGGCTGCAGAGGTGGCTGTGGAGCATTGCCTGTGCTGTGCCAGGGACTGGCAGCCACTGCTGGGCTGGGATAGAGGCTCTGGGGGGATTGGGGTTCCAGGGCAGGGCAAGGCTGGACCTGCCCCTTCCTCCCCCACACATGAAATGTTTCCAGCCAACAATCTCCTCCAATTTGTCACAACAGGCAATATTGGAGGTGGAACCCAAATTCTGGCCATGGGCACCTGGCTGAGAAGGACAGTTTTTTTCCATAGGAAGGAAAGCACAGAGCCCCAGTGTTTGGAGAGCCTCAGTAGGCCAAGGCCAGCCAGACTTGTCAGGAATGGAAGATTTTGTCTGGGACCAGACTTTAGATATAGGGAATTGTGGAGGTGGAACCCCAATCTCAGCCATGGGCACCTGGAGAAGCAGGACAGTTCTTTATCATAGGAAGGAAATCACAGAGCCTTCCCCAGTGTTTTTTGAGACAGATGCAAAGTGACTCTTGTAAAACCACTGCAAGACAGACTTGTCCTGGGAATATTCCTATTGGAATAATCGCTGGATATAAGGTGGTGTTGTTCTATTCCTGGAGGCCCATACTGTTGTTATCAGATTTCTAAAGTCCATACCTCCTTGGTGTGTTCTTACAGCTGCAGATCTTCACAGCACAGACTCCTTCCTCTACATCTTGTTCTCTCACAGTTCAGGGCTCCTCCAAGGCTCTCCCTGACTGGCTAATCTACCCCCTTTTATCCCAGTTATCTTCATTGGTCACAGCTAGAGCCCAATTAAGGACATTGCAGCTGCAGCCCATCAAGGACAACTGGGACCTCCCGGGGCAAAGCCTTGATACAGATATTCAAATACAATACATTTCCTCTACTATAATAAGGAAATTTGGAGGTGGAATCCCAGTTCTGGCCACGGGTGCCTGGAGGAGGAGAAGAGTTCTTTTCCATGGGAAGAAAAGCACAAAGCTCCAGTGGTTCAGCAGCAGATGAGAAGAGACCCTCAACATGCCAGGGTCAGCTGGACCAGTCAGGCAGCCCCTGGGAGGCCAAACCAGCCAGATCTGTTCTGTGTTCCCTTGGTTTTGTGGGGCCCTACAGTGCCACAATGGTGCCTTGGATCCACGGGGCCCTGCCGTGCCATAATGGTGGCTTGATCCCATGGGGTCCAGCAGTGTCACAATGGCCCCTAGGTTCCAGAAGGCCCCGCAGTGTCACAATGGTCCCAATGATTCCATGGGCCCTGCAGTGTCACAATGGACCTTTGGACCCTGGGGGTTTGCAGTGTCACAATGGTCTCCTTTGGCTCCACAGTGTCACAATGGACCAGTGATGACAGGAGGCCCCTCTGTGTCACCCTGGAGCTTTGGTTCCATGCAGCCCTGCAGTGTCTCAAAGGCCTCTCGGTTTCAGGAAGCCCCACAGTATCACAATGGTCCTCTTGGTTCTGTGGGGACCCCCAGGGTCACAATGGTCTCACTGGTTCCATGAGGCCTCACAGTGTCACAATGGTCTCTGTGATTCCATGAGTCCCCTTAGTGTCACATTGGTCTCCTTGGTTCCATGAGGCTGTGAAGTGTCTTAATTGTGTCTCCATGATTCCATGAGGCCTTGCAAAGTCACAATGGACCTTTGGCTCCATGGGGTCTCGCAGTTTCACAATGGACCCTTGGTCCCATGACACCTCAAATTGCCTGTCCTTGCAGCTTTAGTCTGAAAGCAACCCTTGGATATTTGGGGAGTATTAGGGGTGGAATTCCATTTCAGCCATGGGGTCCTGGAAGGAAGGTTGGATCCCAGTGTTTCAAAGGCTGATTTGAGGCAGCCCCAAGGGGGCCAAGGCAAGCCAGACCTGTTGTCAGGGAAGAATCCTTGGATAGACAGAGTTTGGGAGGCCAAACCCCACTTTTGTCTATGGGCATCTGGACAAGAAAGACAATTATTTTCCATAGGAAGGAAAGTACAGAGTCCCAGTGTTTCAAAGGATGATGAGAGCTGGCCCTCAGGAAGCCAAGGGAACCTGGACAGTCCTAGCAGCTTTTGTCTGGGAGCCATCCTTGGATATAAGGAATTTTGGAGGTAGATCCTCAGTTTTGGCCATGGATGCCTGGACATAAAAGATGTTTTTTTGCATGGGAAGAAAAGGACAGGCCCCCTTTTTTTTGAAGGCAGATGAGAGTTGCCCCTCAAAAAACCAAGACCAGCCGGAGCTGTCTGTCCTGACAGGTGACATATGGGAATAATCCTTGGATATAATCAAATTTGGAAGAGGGATCCCAATTTCAGCCATGAACCCCTGGAGGAGAAGGACAGTTCTTTCCCACAGGAAGGAAAGCACACAACTCCAGGGCTTCAGGGGCAGATGAGAAGTGACCCTCAACATGCCAAGGTCAGCTGGACCAGTCAGGCAGCCCCCAGGAGGCCCAGCCAGCCAGACCTGTTCCATGTTCTTGGATCCTTGGGGTCCTGCAGCATCACAATGGCCCCTTGGTTCCATAAGGCCCTGTAGGATCACAACAGATCTTTGTTTCCATGAGGCCCAGTCATATAACAATGGTCTCCTTGGCTCCACAGTGGCACAATGGCCCCTTGCTTCCATGACGCCTTTCAGGGTCAAAATGGTTTCCTTGTTTCCATGGGAAACGCCACAATGTGCCCATTGGTTCCATGAGGTCGTAGTCTTAAAATGGCTCCTTGCTTCCATGGGTTCCTGAGGATCACAATGCTCCCTTGGTTCCAGCAGGCCTGGATATGTTACACTGGCCCCTTGCTTCCATGGGGACCTGCAGTGTCACAGTGGCCCCTTGTTTCTATGAGACCTTGCAGTGTCACAGTGGTTGCCTTGGTTCTGGAAGCCCTGTGGTGTCACAATGGCCCCTTGGTTCCATGGGGACTCAGAGTGTCAGAATGGTCTCATTGGTTCCATGAAGCCCTGAAGTACGGAATGATCCCTTGGTTCCATTGGGATCCTCACTGTCACAGGAATTCTCAGTTCCACGGAGCCCTGCAATGTCACAGTGCTCTCCTTGGTTCCATGGTGCCACTCAGGGTCACAAGGGCCCCTCAGCTCTACAAGGCCCCATAGTGTCACAGCAGCCCCTTGCTCCCATGAGGCCGTGCCATGTCACAATGGTGTCATTGGTTCCACGAGGCCCTGCAGCTCCACAATGGCCCTTGAAGTGTCACAATGGTCTCAGCAGGTTCGCCCGCTTATTCACAATGGCCTCCTTGGTTCCATGATGCCCTGTAGTGTAACAGTGGTATCCTTGGTTCCACAGTTAGAATGGCCCCATGGTCTCATAGAGCCCCACAGCCCCTTGTGGAGCCCCACATGGTCACTGTGATCCCCTTGATTCCATGAGGCTCTGCTGTGCTACAATGGCTCCTTGGTTCTATGAGGCCCCGTGGTGTCACAATGGCCCCTTGGTTCCCATGGGTCCCTAAGTGTCATATCAGTCTCCATGGTTCTGTGAGGCCCCACAATATCACAATGGACATTTTGTTCCATGAGCTTTTGTACTGCCAAAACCAGCCAACAACAGTCTCCTTGATTCCGTGGTGTCACACTGGACCTTGGTTCCATGGGGACTCACAGTGTCAGAAGGGGCTCCTTGGTTCCATGTGGCCCTGCAGAGCCCCTTGATTCAATGAGGCCTCAAAGTGTCATCGTGGCCTCCAGGATTCCATGAGGCCCCGCAGTGTCACAATGGACCTTTGGTTCCATGTGTTCCAGCACTGTTCCAGGAATCCTTAGTTCCATGGGGCCCTGTAGTGTCACAATGGACTCCTTGGTGCCACACAGTGTGACAACTGCCCCTTGGCCTGCCAATACTCCATAGTGTCACAATGAGTCTTTGCTTCCAAGAGGCCTTCTAGTGTCACAACGGCCCCTTGTTTCAATGAGGCCTTTGGTGTCACATTAATCTCCATGATCCCATAAGGCCTTGCAGTGTCACAACAGACCATTGGTTTCATGGAGCCCCACAGTGTCACTATGGTCCCCTTGGCTCCACAAGGCTCAAAGTGTAAAAATGGCCTGCAAGGTTCCAGGAGGCCCTGCTGGGTAATAATGGACCTTTGGTTCCCTATTATCGCAGAGTGTCACAATGGTATCCTTGGCTCCATTGGAACTTCATCCCATGAAGATCAAAAGTGTTCACCGTAGTCCCCTTGCTTCCATGAGGCCCTGCCATGCTATAATGGCCCCTTGGTTCCAGTGGGTCCCAAAGTGTCAGAACAGTCTCTATTGTTCCATGAGGCCCCACAAAGTCACTGTCATCCCCTTGGTTCCACAGGGCCCCACAGTGTGACAATGGACTCTTGGTTCCATGAGGTTCCTCAGTCCCAATGGTCTCCTTGGATCTGCAGTGTCACAGTAGCCCCTTGGCTCCATGTGGCCACACTGTGTCACAATGGCTCATGGTTCCATGAGGCCACACAGTTTAACAGCGGACCCTTGGTTCCACGAGGCCTTGCTGTGTCACAATGGATTTCTGGTTCCATGAGTTTTCACCCAGCCAACAGCATCTCCTTGGTTCTGCACTGTTACCATAGTCTCTTTGTTCCATGAGGTTCCATAGCAGAACATGGTCACCTTGGTTCCGTGAGGTTCTGCAGTGCCACAATGGACTCATGGTTCCACCAGGCCTTGCTGTGTCACAATGGCCCCGTGGTTCCAAGAGATTTCTCAGAGTCACAATGGTCTCCTTGGAGCTGCAGTATCACAATGAACCATTGGTTCAATGTGGCCCCAATGTACCAAAACGGATTTTGGTTCCATGGAGTTCTGCAGACTCACAAAGGACCCTTTGGGCCCTGGCTTTGCTCAGTGTCACAGCTGACTCTTTGTTCTGTGAGGCCCCGCCACCACCAAATATCCAAAATATCAAAATAAGACCCCTTAATACTAATTTCCTATTTAAGAGGATATCATTTATTCGGGTCTGAGGTCTAGTGAGGGATAACTTGTAACCTGATGTAGACATGTAATTCTACCAGCATCACTAAGAGCACCAAAGCCCCAGAGGGTCATTACAGTCCTTGTGCTGTGTCTGTGCTGCTGAGCTGGGCCGGGCTCCTGGCCCAGAGGCAGCTCCTGGCAAGGGCAGCAGAGCTGCAGAGAGACAGCTCTGGCCAGGAGCAGCTCCTGTGCACAGCCCAGCAGGGCTGGGGCACTGCCAGGGCCCCTCAGGGACACCAGCAGGGCACAGACAGAGCTCCCAGGGGCTCAGCACTGGCAGGGGCTGTGGCATGTCCCAGAGGGGGCTGTGTCACAGCAGCTCCTCTGTGGCTGTGTCATGGAGGCACAGAGCAGCTGTGATGTCAGCAAGGGCTGTGTGACAGCCAGAGTGGGCTGTGTGAGGTCACAGATTGGGCTATGCCATCACAGAGTTTGTTGTGTGTGGTCATTTAGCAGCTATGGCATCATAGAGGGAACTGTGTGACATCACAGAGCAGGCTGTGACATCATGGCATGGCTGTATGGCATCATAGAGAAGACTGTGAGGTCAAAGTGTGTGCTGTGACATTAGAGAGTGGCAATATGACATCACAGAGAGGGTTTTGTGATATCACTGAGGGGGTTGTGACATCACACATCTGTCTGTGACATCATAGTGTAGGGTGTGAGGCCATAGAGCAGATCCTGCATTCATAGAGGGTGGCTCTGTGACATCAGTCAGTTGGTTGTGACATCACTGCCTGGCTGTGAAACATCATAGAGCAGGCTATGACATCCCAGAACAGATTGTGGAATCACAGGGTGACTTTCTGACATCACAGAGTCTTCTGTGACATCACAGTGCAGTTGCATGACATTCCAGGGTGACATCCCAGAGCTGGCTCTGTGACATCACAGATGGCTGTGTGACATCACAGTGGCTATGTGATATTCACAGGGGGCTGTGTGACATCACAGGATCCCGTGTGACATCACAGGGGCTGTGTGAGGTTCCTGGGGAGGTCACTCTGCCCCGGCCCCCCTCACAGTTCCCCCCAGAGCAGTCCAACCCTGCTCGTGCACAGCGGGGTCCCCTGTCCCCCCGGGTCCCCCCGCCCCCGGCGCCGCAGCCTCCCCCAGAGGATGTTCCACGAGATCGACCCCAGAGCCTGACACGGGGACGGGGGGCCGGGGCCCTGGGGGTGGCACAGGGGGACAGGGACCCCCTGGCAGTGTCCCCGTGTCCCCCAGGGCCAGAGCCTGGGCCAGGGCTCCTTCACCCTGGTACCAACGAGGCCTTGAGAGCGCTGAAAAAATCCCCAGCAAGGGATCAGCAAAAACCAGATTTAATATTAAGGGACAGCAGCACAAAGTTCCTTGGCAAGAGTCACTCTGCTCCTGACTGGACCCTTCAGGCACACCAAGGAAACAAAGGAACACCAAAACCAAACAAAATCCAGGCAATCAAACCAGAAATGAACCAAGAACTGTCCCTGTGTGTGTGTGTGTGTGTGATGAAAGGACAGTGAGGGCAAGGATAAAAGGAATATGGCCCAAAAGCTGAAAAGAGCTCACACTTAACAGGACTTTAACTTTAACTGATACCTTCAACTTGACAATTTAGCAAAAGAACAGCACTTAACTTTGATGCAGACCGGGGGTTTATTTACAGACACGAACGAGACAGGGCTGCTATATGGAAAGTGTCTCGAGCTGTTCATTTTTTCAGCATCAGTCTCATTACATGATTATGATAATGGGAAGATGCTAGCAGCTCACAATCCAGGCAGCAGGCCAGAAAATTTAATGTTACAACATACTTTATAAGCTTCTTGACCAATCACAGAAAGCAAAAGCATATTGACAGTAGTTCTATCCAATCACCATAAGCACACGTACCTTTGGTTAAAACAATGCTTGCTTATTTAGAATACAATACCTGTTTGTAAGAGACAATGCACAGAGCTCCATTATTAAGCTTTAACCTTCCTAATATCCTGCTAGATAAACTTTCTGCAACTTAGAGAGCTATTCAGACAAGCATTAATACATAGGCTATTGTTCTATTTGCCCTTGCCTTTTCTACAGTTTAAATAATTTTTCTGCTGCCCTATCTCATGACTGTTGCTTTAGCACTGTTCACAATTCTGCTGTATCTGAGGCCTGCCTTTTGCAGCTTTCCTAGACCCTCAAATTTTATGTATTCCCACAAACAGTATTTAACCTAACTTACAACCCATGACTTAATGATTTAATGGTAGAATAACATTAAACAATATTCAACTTAGCTTAAAACATATTAAACTTTACTTAGCAAAAAAAAAGCTCTTAACAGCATTTAACTTATTCTTTATGATGTAACCTTACTTACAGGCCTGACTGACTCAGCCATCCAAGGCTCTCAAACCCCTCAGAGAGCAGCATTTCTGCCACATTTCCCCAGCACAGGCACTCCTGTGTGCACACAGACACAAAGAGTCACCGCCAAATTCCCTATATCCAAAGACTGCTCCCAGAAAAAATCTGCCATTCCTGACAAGTCTGGCTGGCCTTGGACTAGAGAGGCTCTCACTTGCCTTCCAAACACTGGGGCTCTGTGCTTTCCTTCCTATGGAAAGGAACTGTCCTTCTCAGCCAGGCACCCATGGCCAAATTTGGGATTTCACCTCCAACACTGCCTGTTGTGACAGACTGGGGGAGATTGTCGGCTCAAAACATTTTGTGTGTGGGGGAGGAAGGGGCAGGTCCAGCCTTGCCCTGCCCTGTAAGCCCAGCCCTGCCCTGCCTTGGAACCTCAATCCCCCAGAGCCTCTATCCCAGCCCAGCAGTGGCTGCCAGTCCCTGGCACAGCACAGGCAATGCTCCACAGCCACCTCTGCAGCCCCAGCCCAGCTCCTGAGGGACCAAATGAGCCCAAGCCCCACCTGGGGAAAGGGCCCAGGAAGACCAAGGGGTATTGAAGGCTGACCACAAGGCAATCACACACCCTGGATCCTCTTGGAATTTCCATCTGAACAGTGCTGGAATCCAGGAGTTGTTAGCTGTGTGTGTGCTCCTCTGTATCTTATTTTTCTTTCTCTCTCTCTGAGAAAGAAAGAAAAATACTTCTTCTGTTTTTGTCCTCTTGCAAATTTTGATTAACATGAAATTGAACAGGCTTAGAGTTTGTGAAGTTGAATGGGCCAAATTAATGTTTTAGGAAGTGTTTTTTGTTGATTGAATTTCCTATTAAACCATTTGCGAAAATTTCTTTGATTTTCTAAAGTTGCCAGTAAAGGCTGCTTGGTTGTTTTGAGCTCCTGAGGATTTCTTGTCAGTATTTCTCCAGTGCATCCAACTCAGAGGACACAAACAATTGTAATTGCTTTTAAATGTCTCCTCAAGAGAGTTTTTTAGTGGATGGGGGTCAGGGCTTGTGTGTCCTGCTTGGCCCAGCCCAGGCAGGGCTTTCCCAGCCACATTCCACACTCCATTGCCCAGCTGGAGCCGCTGGTGCCTCTGAGTTGTGCTGCCCCAGCCCCAGGGACGCTCTCCTTGTCTGCCCATTCCCCCACGGTCTCTGGGCAGGGATGGCCTCACTGGGGGCTGCTGACATCCTCAGCAACTTGGAGGCTGCTGCTGAATTTCCCTGCTCCAGAGGCTTGTTCAGCCTTCAGCTCTTGAGTGCAGGAATTCAGTGTCCCAGGGCTCATTAACATTCAGAACACCTTAACAGCCAAGCCTCTGGGAATAATTGATTTTAATTTTCAAATCTTCTGTGGTTAATTAGACAGATTTCAGTAGTGTATTCAAACTGAATCTGTTTTTTTTAAAAAGACAGTGAGAAAACAATTTTTAGGTCCTGTTTAGGTTTTTTTTTCCTGATCATAAATTGATATGTGTAGTCTCCAATTGACACTGAATCCAAGCACCTCCTCATGCAGTCGGAATAGATATGAAAATCAAGACCCTTCATGGCTGACAATCAATCAGACTCTGTCCCTACCCCCACCCCACCATTTCCCCCATCCAAGCCCTGGCACTCAGAGCAGCCTTGTGCAAATCTGAGTTCCCTCCAGCCCAGGCTGCACCTGCAGCTTTCAGCTCCTTGGCTCCAACTCCCACCTGCTTTCCTTGCAGAAGGAGCTGCCCGAGACACAGAGGGATGTTCATTTCTTATCAGCCAACAAAGCCAAGGGAAGGCACAGCTCCATCAAATGCAAAAGTCATTCCTCTGCTGGATTTTAAACCCACTTTGCACTCCAGACAGTCTCAGAGAAATGGAAAACACCTTCTCTGACAAGCACAGGTCCCAAGGCTCCCCAAACCCTCCCTGCCCCAATTCTGCCCAGATTTGCTCTTTGCACACACGAGTCACAGGCTGAAGTCAGGAGCTGCCTCCATGCCCAGAGGGAGGAAAAGAGAGAAAGGGGATGAAGAGCTCTCCTGTGCAGAGCCAAGGTCCAAGTGCAGCCCCTGCAGTGGGAGCCACAACTCATCAGGTTTGTGTCCTTTGGGCTCAGGGCCTGGTGACACTCAGAGGCAGAGAAAGGTTTCTTTCCAGCAAGCAGAACCTGATCATTTGAACAGTTTAATAACCATCACAGCTCTTCCCTCAGCTCCCTGAGATGTCCCAGCAGCATATGACACGTCTCACATCCACAAGGTATCTCCGAACAGGAACTGTTTTAGACAAAGACATAAGAAAACGCAATTCTGTGATAAATAAAAATACAATTGAGATGAAGATTAATTATATATTTATTTGAACTTGAGAAATATTGAGCAACTTCTTGCAGCTCAAAGCATGAAACCAGTCAGTTGAGAGGTGCTTGAATGACCAGAGAGGACCTAGAGGAGCAAATCTGGGAGCAGCAGGAAGTAAAAAGATCCACCAGCTTGAAAAGTAGAGATGTCCTTTGACATGGCCATTTAAACAGGAGAGCTGGAAACACCTGGTGGAAAAGAGAGATTAAATAATAAACTGAATAGTGGTGACAAAAGTAGAGGAGAAGATCAGTATTTCATCTCCAGGCATCAGCACACGTGCAGAAAATTCCCATTCCTGGCGGGAAAACTTTGTCATTTCTTAAAAATACTCAAATGACCCAGATAATAAAGATTTGCTTGTATATTATGAAACTAAGAGTTATTAACGCCTGTACACCTTTCCAGGAAGACATCAGCTGTGTGCCCATGAACAGGCAGTGCCACTTGTGCCCTGAGGTGCCCAGCTGGGATTGGGTCTCTCCGAGAGAACCTGAGGGAGAGCAGAGCACCTTGCAAGCTGCAGGTCCCTGACAGCCCTGCAGGGCTCCTGTCCCATCAACATCTGCTCTGCTCCAGTGTGAAACAGGGCCCAGTATGGTGCTGGGATCATCAGAGAGCTGAGGTGTGTGCTGGAATTCAATGGCCTCCCCATCCCACAGCAGCCCTGCATTTCCCTGCTGCAGCCTTGGTCTCCAGCCCAGCCATGGAGGCTCTTTGGGCTCTGGAGTGTTGCTGCAGCCCCCAAGGGCAGCTGAGCTCTGCCTTTGGCACAGTCAGGCCTGGCCAGTGCAGGCCATGCTCAGCAATTGCCTGTGTGTGCCTGGCCTTGCTGTCAGCCCCGGCAGCGGCTGCGTGGCCCCTTTGTGGTGCGGTGCTGGCCCAGCCATGGTGGCCCAGCCCCTGTGCAGGCCCAGCCCAGGCCAGGAGCATTGCGGCTGGGAACGGCCCCTGTGCCGTGGTGCCCACAGCAGCCTTGGGGCTCTGTGCCCCATGGCCTCCCTGCTGGGCAGCCTCTGCCAGCTCCTGCAGAGCCCGTGGCACCTGTGGGGCTGCACAGACAGCCCTGCCCCGGGCTCTGTCAGCCTCTGGGCCAGCAGAGAGGCAGCCAGGGCTGGCCATGGCCGGGAACAGGCCCTGAGCCCTGCAGGAGGATGGAGCTGGGCCACAGCCAAACTCAGCCCAGGCTAAAGCTGGGCTCAGCAGCCAGGGCTGCCAACGTATGGGCACAGAGGCTGGCACTGACAAATGTCCTGGGCCCCCTCCGTGCTCTGTCCCTGCCACCAAGGGCACAGAGCAGCCTCCTCTCTGGGCCACTTGCCTGTTTGCAATGCCTTGCACAGACGCTGGCCCTGCCCCACAAGGCCTGGCCTGAGTCCTGCCCCTGCACGCTCAGCCAGGCTGAGATGGACACTGATGGTTTCTGGGCCAGGCTCTTGGAGCCCAGCCCAGCTCCCTGCAAGCTCTGCCAGCTGCCCTGAGCTCTGGGCAGCACCAAGGGCCTCTCTGAGCCCAGCCCAGCCCAGCCGGCTCTGGCCCCACAGCTCTGCTCAGGCCAGGCTGCTCTGGGCACTGCCCCATGGCCTCAGCCCCTTCCAGGGGCACAGCAGCAGCTGCAGCTGCCTCAGGACTCAGCCCAAGCCATGGGGGAAGGTGCTTGGCCAAGGCCCAAGGAGGCTCCCTGGCTGCCCTGCTCCCCTCGGCCTGAGGTGCTGAGAGCTCTGCAGCCCCTGCTGCCATCCCATCTGCCCAGGGCAGCACCAGAGCCCCGGCCTTGGGGCCCTCAAGAGCTGCTCCTGCTCCAGGCCCAGGGCCCATGCCAAAGCTGGGGCAGCCACAAAGCTGTGCCCATTTCTGTTCATTGCTGCTCTGATGGGGATGGATCCTCACTTGGAAGGTGATAATGTATTTTACTACCCCAAAGTCATCTTCTTTCTTGAGCTCTTCAGTTCAGGAATTCAGTGAAAAAGGCTCATGAACATTTGTTCAAAACGCTCAAAAAAGAAAATCCCCAAGGAATAAGCTAAGTTTACAATTCTACTGTGGTTAATTAGACATATTTTGGAAGTGTATTTAAAGTGATTCTGCTATATTGAAAAAAAAAAAAAGCAGAGAAAACTGTGTTGTTCTGTTTTCTTTTCCTGTTCATAGTTTGGTATCACAAATTGATACTGACCAATTGATATTGGTCCCATTGATATTGACCCCCAGTACCTTCTAATGCAGTCTGAATAGATATGAACATCAAGACCCTTCATTGCTTGACAATCAACAACTTTTTCTCCCCACTTCCTCCCCACCATTTCCCTCATCCAACTCGTGGGACTCAAAAGGATCAGGAATAGTGTGCCCAGCAGGAGTGATTCTTCCCCTGTGCTCAGTTCTGTTTGGGCAGCACAGTGTTAGGTCACAGGAACTGGCTGCCCAGAGAGGTAAGTTAGTCACTGTCCCTGGAAGTGTTTAAGGAAAGACTGGATGTGGCAATAAGTGCCATGGTCTGGGTGACAAGGTGGTGTTGGGTGCCAGGTTGGACTTGATGCTCTCCAAGGTCTTTTCCAGCCTGGTTGATTCTCAGATGATTGTGACACTGCAGGGCCCTGGGGAAGCAAGGGGCCATGGTGACACTGCGGGGCCTGGTGGCACTAAGAGGACCATGGTGACACTGTGTACTACATGGCAGCATAGAGCCAAGGGGCCATGGTGACACTGTGGGGCAGAATGGAAGCAAGGAGTCCATGGTGACAGTCTGGGTCCTGCTGGAACCACAGAGGCCATTGTGACCCTGCAGGGCTTTGTGGAACCATGCAGAGCATTGTGACAGCAGGACCTGGTGTCGTGATGGGGCCATTGTGACACTGCAGGGCCCCATGGAACCGAGGGGCCAGGGCTGCTCCTCAGGGACTCATGGAATGAAGGAAACATGTTTGACACCCAGTGGTGGCTCTTGGGACCAGAGGCCATTGTGACATTGTGGAACAAGGAGAGCATTGCTGCACTGCCAGACCTCATGGAACCAAGGATCCATTGTGACACTGCAGGGCCTTTGGGACCATGGTGTCATTGTGACACTGCAGGGCCCAAGGATCCCAGGGACTTTGTGACACCATGGGGTCCCATGGAACCAAAGGAACATTGTGACACTGGGAGGCCTCATGGAATCATGGTGACCACTGGGACACTCTGGGGTCTCATGGAACCCTAGTGACACCAAGTTGTCTGGGAGTGTTGATTTGCTGCAGGGTAGGAGGGCTCTGCACAGGGCCCTGGACAGGCTGGATCCAGGGCCCAAATCCAGCAAGGTGAGGTTTAACAAGTCCCAGTGCCAGGCCCTGCACTTTGGCCACAACAACCCCTGCAGCACTACAGGCTGGGGACAGAGTGGCTGGAGGGAAGCCAGGCAGAAAGGGACCTGCAGGGACTGATGGGCAGCAGGCTGGACATGAGGCAGCAGTGTGCCCAGGTGGGCAAGAAGGCCAATGGCTCCTGGTCTGGATCAGGAATGGTGTGGCCAGCAGGAGCAGGGCAGGGATTCTTCCCCTGTGCTCAGCACTGCTTGGGCAGCACCTCGAGTGCTGTATCCATTGCTGAGCCCCCCAATTCAGGAAGGACATGGAGGGGCTGGAGTGTGTCCAGAGAAGGGCAACAAGACTGGGGAGGGGTCTGGAGCACAAGTCCTGTGAGGAGTGGCTGGGGGAGCTGGGGTTGTTTATCCTGGAGAAGAGGAGGCTCAGGGGAGACAAGGCAGTGTCAGGACACAGGTTGGACTTGATGATCTCCAAAGCCTTTCCCAACCCTGCTGATTCTGGGATTCTCTGGAACCACCCTTGGAGCAGTTGCAGGATGAGCCCTGGGCCTCCTCTGCAGAAGCTCCAGCAGCCCAGGTTCCTCAGCTTCTCCTGCCAGCCCCCAAGCCCATCCTGTCAGTCCTGCAGAGCCTCTGCAGCCTCTCCTCACTGCCCAGAACAGGGAGCCCCAGAGCCAGACACAGCAGCCCAGATGTGCCCCCCTGGCCTGGGGTGCCTCTGGCAAGGGAGCAGCACCAGGCACTGCAGGAGCCTGCAGACAATTCCTGCAACACTTGTAGGATGATCCTGCTGCCCAAGGGACGTTCCTATGGGGACAAGTCAGGAACTGCAATGGGGAGTGGGGCCAGAGAGGAAAGGGCAAACAGGGATGGGCTGTTTGCAGGGCAGGGAACGAAGGTGGGCAATGGGAAGAAATTTGTACCAGGGAAGAGTAAAGAAAGCAAAGGTTCAGCCAAGGAAATGCTTAGGGCAGTTTGGGGGTGGATGCCAGGCCGCCCTGGCTCTGAGCAACAGCGTCTGCAGTGGCACAGGAAACTCCCAGCTGATGGGAACAAACTTTCTGGCTGAGTGCAGAGGCCAGGACAAAGCCGAGTGGTTTCCCTGGTGTCCTTCAGCCCTTGCTGGCCCCAGGGGCTGATGGCATTTGTGCTCCCTCAGGTTCATGTCCCCACAGCAACAGCATGGGGGTGCTGCCTCCTGCTGTGTGCAATGCAAACAGGGGCTGCTGAGGCAGTGCTGCCGTGTCTGTGCCTGCAAGGATGGGGCACCTGTGTGAGCTGGGGGAGAGGCCAGGGCTGCAGAGGGGGGATGTTGTTGGCAGCTGCATGAGGATGCTCTGGGACGCTGCCCTGGGCTGTGCAGCGCACTGGGCATGGATCAGCCCCTGCTCTGCTGCTCCTTCCCGTCTGCCCCAGGGCCCTTGCAGAGCCCCAGCCATGCTGTTTGCCCCCAGCCTGCCCACAGCCAGCCTGGGGCTGCTGACGGGGGTTTCTGTGCTGAGCATTGGCCTGGCCGTGTTCTTGAGAGAGCCTGGGCAAGGAGCCTGGAGCCCCCAGGGCCTGGCCTGAGGCGTCAGCGCTGCCCCAGCAGTGCCCATGGCCTGTCCCTGCTGCAGCCCCGGCACTGCCACCCCCAGGGCTGTGCCCGGCCCCGAGAGCACTCAGGCCCTGCAGCAACACCAGGGCCACCAGGGCAGCGGGGCAGGGCCACGGCAGCAGCACTGGCAACACCAAGTGCTGCTGCTGCTGCTGCTGCTGGGCACAGCTGCTGGGCCAGCACTGATCTGCCCCAGCTCTGCACACAGACATTGCTGCTGCAGCTCCAGAGAAGGCAACACAAGGGCATCTCTGCAGAAAACTCTGCTGGGAGATCCTTGAGTTCCTTTAAAGCCACCGAGAGTGCAGCCCCTCATTGACACAGTCTGTGGCCACAGGGAAGGTGGAGAGAAACAAAATGAGAAATAGCACAAAAAGTGACATTTCTCTGCAGACAATATGAAAAAAATAAAACAAAGGAAAAGAACCTCCAAAATGAAACCAAAAAGGAATATCACAGCTGACTTTTATTACAAGTGATTGGCAGACACTGGCCAGCAGTTTAATGTTTCTGAAAGCATCCAGTCATCAGTCTCCACACTTCAGCCTTGAGCTCCTGGTTCTTCAGGCTGTAGATGAGGGGGTTCAGGGCTGGAGGCACCACCGAGTACAGAACTGACAGGGCCAAATCCAGGGATGGGGAGGACATGGAAGGGGGCTTCAGGTGGGCAAACAATGCAGTGCTTACAAACAGGGAGAGCACAGCCAGGTGAGGGAGGCAGGTGGAAAAGGCTTTGTGCCGTCCCTGCTCAGAGGGAATCCTCAGCACAGCCCTGAAGATCTGCACATAGGAGAAAACAATGAACACAAAACATCCGAGTCCTAAACAGATGGAAAACACCAGAAGCCCAATTTCCCTGAGGTAGGATTTGGAGCAGGAGAGCTTGAGGATCTGTGGGATTTCACAGAAGAACTGGTCCAGGGCATTGCCATGGCACAGGGGCAGGGAAAATGTATTGGCTGTGTGCACAAGAGCATTGAGAAAGGCACTGGCCCAGGCAGCTACTGCCATGTGGGCACAAGCTCTGCTGCCCAGGAAGGTCCCGTAGTGCAGGGGTTTGCAGATGGACACGTAGCGGTCGTAGCACATGATGGTCAGGAGGGAATACTCTGCTGAGATGAAGAACAGAAAGAAAAAGACCTGTCCAGCACATCCAGTGTAGGAGATGTCCCTGGTGTCCCAGAGGGAATTGTGCATGGCTTTGGGGACAGTGGTGCAGATGGAGCCCAGGTCGCTGAGGGCCAGGTTGAGCAGGAAGAAGAACATGGGCGTGTGCAGGTGGTGGCCGCAGGCTACGGCGCTGATGATGAGGCCGTTGCCCAGGAGGGCAGCCAGGGAGATGCCCAGCAAGAGGCAGAAGTGCAGGAGCTGCAGCTGCCGCGTGTCTGCCAATGCCAGCAGGAGGAAGTGCCTGATGGAGCTGCTGTTGGACATTTGCTGGGGCTGCACATGGGCACCTGTTCATGGAGAAAGGACAGTGACAAGTCAGCAGAGGCTGCTTTGGGCCAAACCTGGCCCATTCCCTGCAGACTGTCCCACTGGGACTCACCCAGCCTTGTTCCTGCTTTGGGAAAACCTTCACCCAGGTCCCTGCCTGAGCTCCAGTTGTGCTGGCTGAGTGTGGAGGAGCAGCCAGGCCTGTGCATGGGCGCTCTTGAGGAGCCATCCCTGCCCTACTGCCCTGGGTTTGTGGCCATGGGGCAGAGGGACAAGGCTGGATATTCAAGATTTGTCAGGGGAATCACTCCTAATGCAGAAAGTCTTGGTAGCATCTGCACTCCTAAAGGAAACTTCTAAAGGAAATAGATGGCATGAGTTGGTTTTAGGAATTGTTTTCCTACCCACACATCATTCCTGGCTCTCTGAGGTCACAAATCCCCAGCATTTCTTCTGCACTCAGAGTTTGCCACTGAGAGATGGGAGAGGCAAAGGATTCCCTGTGGCTGAGGGAATGTGAGGGGCTGGATGGGCTTGTTCCCAACTGCCCTGGCTTTGCACCTTTGGCTGCAATCAGAGCACAATCACACTCCCGGGTCACCCTGGGATAAACCAGACCCTGCCCAGAGCAGAGGGATCCCTGAATGTCTCACCCTCTCTCAAGGTCTCTGGGCAAGGTCTGAGCACCCCCTTGTGCCAAGGACACTCACGGCTCCCTGGGCAAACCCAGCAGCATTTCCTCAGCTGTGGCAGCTCTGCCCTTCCCTGTGGGACATTCAGGGAACTCCCAGAGGCTCTGGCACAGATTTGCACCCAGGAGGGCAGCTCAGAGCCTGGCAGGGCACAGCAAGGAGATCCCTGGCTGTGCCCATGATGGGATCTCAGGGAGGGGGCTCAGCTCATTCCCCTTTGCCATGGACTGCTTTGCCCACAGCCCCACAGGTGCCAGGGAAGCTTGGACACCCCATTCCCATGGACAGCCCTGCCTGGCAGGAATGCCAAGGGCAGTGCCTGACTCAGCTGCTGCAGATGCCAGAGCCTCCCTGAGAGCAGCAGGTAACAGTGCCAATGTCAGGGCAGGGCAGAACCAAGAGCAGATGTTGTGGTGCTGTGCCTGAGAGGGCAGGGCAGAGACAGCCGGGCACTCAGGACAGTGTTCGCGTGCCCAGCTGTGCCCGGCACCTCCCACACACCAACAGTGCCCTCCTGCCCCAGCCCTGCTCTCTCCAGCCCCCTCTCCTTCCCTGAGCATCTCCCTGGGCCTGGACATTCCCTGCTGAGAGGAGCCTTGTCCCTGCCAGCGCTCACAGAGCCCATCCCAGCCTGTGTGCCCTGGCTGGGGCCCTACAGAAACCTGCCTGTGTGCAGGGCCCTGGCTGGGGCAGGCTCTGTGTGCAGCTGGGCAAGGGCAGCTCCGGAGAGCCCTGCTGGGCCCTGCAAAGGTGATGCTGCTGCTGTGCAGGGCTGAGGAGTGGCTGAGGGCCCTTTGGGAGGCTCCCAGCAGGGACACTGACCACCCAAACTTACAGTTCTGGAGTCTCTGTAAATGTTCAAACACTCCTTGGATGATCCTGTGTGTCCCTTTCAACTCAGAATATTCTGTATCTGATTACAATTCCTGTTCTGCTCCTCTCATCCCCCTGTTGTCTATAATCAAAAGAGAAAAAAAAAAAAACAAAAAAAACAACCCTTGCAACAGGGTTAGAACAGTAAAGTAAAAACCAGACATAAATTGGAAGCTTCCAGGTGTCCCAATGGGGATGGGGCACACCCGGTGCCTGACTTCAACAATTTATCAAGGTTGATTAATTAGGATATTTAACAGGAACATCCAATAGCAGATTCAGTTGCCCCAGTTACACACCCTGGCTCAATGCATTGGAATAGGTCCAAGGGCTTCTTTACCTTCACTTTTTGTTATGACTGCTCACATTCTGGTCAATAAAAAAATGTTTTTGTAGGTTTTCTTCCTGACAATAGGACTATTTGATAATAAGACTGATAAGACAGTATTTCAGGAATGTATTTTGACAGTGAGCTCATTTTTCTAAAATCTAAGAGAATGGTTAGGAAATGTACTAGAGTTAATTAAGGATTATATTTATATAAGTATATAAGAGTAGTTTAATATAGTTAATAGGAATTTAGTAGTGTTAAGTAAGGAATGTAGATTTATAACTATATAATAGTAATTTACAGAGCTATGAATGTATCAGAAATGTATAAAAAGCAATAATCTTTTTGCCATCACCCCAACTTTCCCACCCTGCTCCAAGCAGGAAACAGAAAACACTCTCTGGAAAGCTCCTGATCTTTACAGCAATCCCAGGCTTACCTTCTTTGGGAAGTGCCCTCCGGCGCTGTGCCCAGGCTGGTCTGGAGCTGGGAGCAGCCCTGCCCCACCCAGCCCCTCTCAGCAGCAGCCCCGGCCCTGCTCAGGGCGGCTCCTTCCCCCCAGAGCTTCTCCCCAGCGCTGGGAGCAGCTGCCAGGGCTGGCTGAGAGCTGTCCCTGGCAGGCAGCAGAGTCCCTGCCCCAGCACAGCACCCTGGGCTGCAGGACCCTGCTCTGCAGGACAGCCCTGGGCACCCCTGGCTGCTCTGCACAAGAGACAAGCAGAGGATGTACTCACAGGCTCTGCAGGCATTGGCATGTTCCAGCTTGAGGAGATGGCTCCAGGAGCTGCAGCTGCACTGTCCTGCAGCCAGAGGTTCCTGTGCCAAGGGCTGGCAGTGATTGTGCCCCAGGCACTTCTCAGCCCCTTCCCAGCCCTGACTGATTGAAGCTCTCTGTGCCTCTGTGCTGTGCCCGCGCTGGCTGCAGGCAGTGCCCCAGCCCTGCTGGGCTGGCACAAGAGCTGCTCATCCAGAGAAATGTGCTTTTGAAGCTCTTCTTGGTGACCAGGAGCTGCCTCTGTGCCAGGAGCCCAGCCCAGCTCAGCAGCACAGACACAGCACAAGGACTTTAATCAGCCTCTGGGGCTTTGTGCTCAGGCCCTGGACATCAGTCCCTGAGAGGGAGCTGAAGAAACCTCTGCAGAACTCCAAGGCAGAATCCAACTCCAAAGTTTCTTGGACTTTTAATGGGTCCCAGAGAGGGACACGACTGAGCAAGTGTCCCCAGGCCCCAGGCAGAGCAGAGAACTGCAGGCAGTGATGACAGGTGGGGACAAAGAGAAGCCAAGTCTTGGTGCCCTGGGGCACAGCAGGGTCTGTGCCACCAAGGGCTGGGAGGAGACACCTTGTCCTGAGGCCCTGGGGCCTCCTGGCACAGCCCCAGCCAGGCTGGGCACTGTCAGCCCCTTGTGCTGCCCTCAGCATCCCCCCCTAGCCCACATCCCAGTGGCCTCAAGGATCTGCTGCAAGGAGTCCCTGGGGAGCCTTGCTCAGCAATGGCCCTGGGGGCTCCTTCATGCTCCCTGCAGGGGCTGCAGGTTTTTCAAAGGACTTTGGCTTTGGCTTTTGCCTTGGAGTCTCTGAGAGGTTTGTGCAATCATGGCCTCCAATTATCTGCTGTAATTAGTCCCTGGAGAGGCTTTGTCAGTAACAACACTCAGTGGGGCTCATTAATGCTTCAGGGTACTTCAGTTATTTGAAGGTACTTGGTGTTTCCCTTTTGATATAGACTCTGTGAAAGGTTTGTGCAGTCATGGCCCCAATTATCTGCTTTAATGAGTCCCCTGAGAGCTTTGTACTGGCACTCAGTGGTGCTCAGTAATGCTTGGAGATACTCAAGTTTTTTAAGGTAGTTTGGATTTTCCTTTCCACACTGAGTGTCCAAGAGATTTTTGTGCCATCCTGGCCACCAATTCTCTCCTCCAAGGAGTCCATGAGGAGCCTGTGTTCGGGATGGATCTCAGTGAGACCCACTAATGCTCTGAGACACTTTGGAGTTTTCTTCTGACTTTGAATCCTGGAAAGGTTTGTGCAATCTCCTCCCAGGCCCTGAGGTTCAAGGGCTCAGCTCCAAATGCACCACAGGGCTCATTAGGATAAGGCAATGTGGAGAGCTTTGTGGACAGTTGGCTAGCTGAGAAAGGTAACGTCGACATAATACCATTGCTTAAGTTAGACAGAGACAAGTCTAGGATTCAGCAGTTGGTGTCCAACCACTGACAAGGACATTGTGACCTTGGTGCAACAGCAGGATGGGGGAGAGGATCTTTTGCCAAAAATATGAGGATAGTTTCAGCAGAATAACCACAAGAATGTAGAAGTAGTAACAAAATAACCATCAGAATATAGGTGTGGTTAGCCAATAAGTAATTAACCAATAATGAGCTCAGCTTTGCAATATGTATAAGCTTCATTAACACCAATATAAATATGTGTGAACTATCAATAAAGTTTGAGACTTGCTGATCACGCATATTGAGTGCCGCATTTCTTGTGCTGATTTCCCACATATGGTGACCCTGCAATGTGATTCCTGTAACGGCAACCACGGTGGATCGGTGTAGGAGTTCGGGTCCTGTCGCAGCAAGGACGGCGAACAAGCACCGCTGAAAAAGGGAAGGTGCCGCGCCCTGGGTGACCTCAACAAAGAGCCCGGCCGATACGTGCTGCCGAGACCTTGTAGGGCTGCAACAGCACTGACATTCTTAAAATGGAAAGAGAAAGGCAAGCAGCATATGATTTATTTACTTGCTTTTTACAAAAGCGTCAGGTTAAGGGCATAGATTTGCAGAAAGAGCTTCCCAGGTTAGCTTACGGGTGTGAACAAGGAATTTTTCAAAATCCTCATACAGTACATGAACTAACGGAGTGGTGTAAATTTGGGGACACGCTGTGGGAGGCAGTTATAGATGAAAATAAAACTGCAAAAAAGTTGGGAAAGCTATGGCGAGTTGTGCATAATGAGTCATTACAATATCAGGCAGAAAAGAAGGCTGCGCAGCAAGCTAGCATGGCGCATGATAAGAATAAGAGTTATGGGGACTGGTTCAATTGTCCGTGACCTCCTGCCACATCTACAGTCATTTTGCCACCAACATCAGCTCCTGCTTCAAGCAGCAGCTCACCCACCGCCTGTGCTACAACAGCACTGCCTGCACCGCCTGTGTCAAACCCTCCATCTCCTCCTCCTGGTAATGAGCCGATCCCTGGGTCAGAGAGTGACCTAGCAGGGGCCATTGCACGGGGGCGAAGGGAGGCATGGGCAGCGGTAGCAAAAGATATCATCGTTACGGGGGATAAAGAGCCTATAAAAGCAGCTATGGATGTTGCTTGTCCAGTGATATATTCACCTGTGGCAGGGGGCGGGTTTCAAGCAACAATAACTGCTCTAGACTGGAAGCTGCTGTCGCAATTACGGTCCCCAGTTAGTCAATTTGGGCTAACCAGTGAGCCCACAAAACAAATGCTTGACTATATCCAGGGGACTCAGGTGTTACTGCTGGCTGATTGCAGTGGAATAGCGAAGCTTATCTTCACTCAGCATCAGCAGCTCTTGTTTAATGCACACTGGCAGGCACTCTGCCAGGAATGCGTAGCAGTAATACGGCAGCCAGGCGACCCATTACACAGGATAACCCTAGAGGAGCTTATGGGTCTAGGGCCTTTTCTTCAGACAGAAGCACAGGCGTTACTCGGTCCTGATAAATGTCGGGAGGCTATGCATCTGGTGCTGTTGGCTATAGATAGGATAAAAGAGCCAGGAGGGGTCCCCTCTTATATGGGAATAAAGCAAGGAAGAGATGAGTCATTCGGATCTTTTATAGATAAGGCAGCCAACGCTATCGAGCGGGCAGGAGTCCCTGATTTCATGAAGGGTACTTTGTTGAAACAATGCGCACTCAAGAACTGTAATCAGGCTACAAGGAACGTATTAAATACCCTAAGAGCTAATTGGTCTATAGAAGAAGCTTTAGAACAATTGGCAAATGTGCCCATAGGAAATCAAGCGATGTTAGTAGAAGCTATTAAGGAGTTAGGAGCAGGATTACAAAAACAGGCAGCAGCCTCACAGTCAGGTGTTAGCTGCTCTTGCACCCCTACAAGCAGCAGCAACAAATACTCCACGGGCTCCATCTGCTGGCCGATTTAAATGTTACCGGTGTGGAAGCATAGGACATACCCGAAGGGCTTGTCAAGCAGCCAGCGTCTGGTGCCAAAATTGTCGTTTGGATACCCGCAACACCGGAGCCTGCCGACGCCGCTCGGGAAACGGGAAGGCCAGCGCGTCCACAAGCTGCCGTGCCCAGACACAAGTAGCTGCTGTCAACACCTCAGCCCAGCTTCCCTTCAACCTGTCAACACCTCAGCCCAGCTTCCCTTCAACCAGCCACCGCGGGAGCCTCGGGCTGGATGTGGCAGCCGCAGCAGCAGTAACATTGATGACCACCCAACCGGAAAAGGTTCCGACTGGAATAAAGGGACCAATCATCATTGATGGACAACCTATCCAAGCTTTGCTCCTGGGACAATCATCAGCCATTATGATGGAATTGTTTGTTTTAGCCGGGATAATAGACGCTGATTATATGGGGGAAATTTTTGTGCCATGGTGCATACTCCTTTTCCGCCAGTACGAATCAAGAGAGGATAGCTCAATTGGTTCCATTGGAGCAGATGACTAAAACTTTACCCCTCATCAATCACAGTCGAGAGGGGAACGAGGCTTTGGTTCCACTGGAGGACTCACTCTATTAACAAGGAAGCTGAATGATCGACCAAAGCGCACTGTAATAATAGAGTAGCAGGGTGGGAGGCAAACCTTGGAAGGTTTATTACATACTGGTGCGGACTCCAGCATTATTAGTCCAGATTTCTGGCCCCACAACTGGCCATTACAGCCAACCACAGGGACAGTTACCAGGGTTGGAGGCCTAACACTTGCAAGAAAATCACCCATGTTATCTGTAACTATTGACGGAAAAAGTTTACAGAATGTTTTCTCAACTGTACCTTTGCCCCCTACTGTGCAGTGCCTCATTGGTTGGGATATTTTGGCTCAAATGGGAGTAGTGCTGACAAATGAGCACCCTTTGGGCTAACGGCCATTGCATGGACTTTCCTGATCCCACTCCGATGAAAAACAGAGGACCTGGTGTGGGTTGAGCAATGGCCTTTAAAAGGGGAAAGTCTCATTCAGGCACACAAGCTGGTGCAGGAGCAGTTTGACCAAGGACATCTCCGGTCATCTGTTAGTCCTTGGAGTGCTCCTGGTTTTGTGATCAAGAGGAGATGATCCTGGCAGGTGTCGTCTCCTGCATGATCTACGTGCCATCAATGATCAGATGCATAGTATGGGAGCCCTGCAGCCTAGATAGCTCAGTCGGTAGCTTTCTGGCTCCAGGGGTGGCAGCAGCAGGCACCCATGCCACCCTAAATAAGTTGGGATGCTGGCTTGCGAAGCAAACCAATGCCACTTCTATGGTGCTTTCTAGCCTTTTGCTTGATGTTGATTCTATTCGCCATGCAACGCTTCAAAATAGAGCTGCAATTGATTTTCTTTTACTTGCACAAGGCCATGGTTGTGAAGAATTTGAAGGCATGCGTTGCATGAACCTTTCTGACCATTCATGATCCATCCACTCCCAACTCTCTGAGTTGCGGAGGTTAACTGGAAACTTACAGGTAGAATTGGGCTGATATTGATGAATGGCTCCAATCTTTAGGCCTGGGATGATGGTTACGCTCTATTGTTAAGGTCAGCATTATAGTGGGCATTATAGCTTTGTTAGTAGTATTAATTTTGCCGTGGTTTTGCATGTGCCTACAGAACATGGTGCAAAGGATGATATCTGCTGCATTTAATCAGACCATGCTTGTTCAACAGAAAAACGGGGGAAGTGTGGAGAGCTTTGTGGACAGTTGGCTAGCTGAGAAAGGTCATGTAGACATAATACCGTTGGTTAAGCGACAAGGAGACAAGTCTAGGAGTCAGCAGTCAGTGTCCAATAGTGGACAAGGGCATTGTGCCCTTGGTGCAACAACAGGATAGGGAAGAGGATCTTTTGCCAAAAATATGAAGATAGTTTCAATAGAATAACTACAAGAATGTAGAAGTAGCAACAGAATAACCATAAGAATGCAGAAGTAGGCATAGTTGGTTGATAAGTAACTAACCAATAATGAGCTCAGCCTTGCAATATGTATGAGCTTCATTAACACCAATATAAATAAGTGTGACTATCAATAAAGTTTGAGACTTGCTGATCACTCATATTGAGTGCTGCATTTCTTCTGCCAATCCAACAGGTGGAGCTGCAGCTGAAGCCCTTCCCACATTCCCCACACTCGTAGGGCCATTCCCCGGTGTGGATCATCTGGTGGCTGATCAGGGTGCTGCTCTGCCTGAAGCTCTTCCCACACTCCAAGCACTTGTAGGGCTTCTCCCCATTGGGAAGCTGCTCCTGGGCCACCAGCTCCAAGCTCTGGCTGAAGCTCTGTCCACCTTCCTGGCTCAGGTTGGGTCTTTCCTCTTCAGAGCACCCTGGGCTGGGTTTGGAGCCCCTCATCCTGCAGGTTCTCCAAGGTTTTTCCTCCCCATTGGATTCCTGTGCCCTGGAGTCACTCAAAACGGCCTCTTCCATGAGGTTCTGCTGTGGGGATTTGTCCTCCCTGCTCTCCATCCTCAGCTCCTTCCCTGGGGGAGGAAGGACAAGGAGAGGATGGGATTTGCCTCCATGCCAGAGGGAAGGGGAAGGAGATCCCCCCAGTGCATCCCCAGCAGGACGGCGTTGGCAGCAGGGTTGTCCTGCAGCTGGGGGCTGTGCTGGGCTGGGAGATGGAGCAGGAGAGAGGGGGAAAGGGGCACTGACTTCCTCCTCACCTGCCTGGGTGTCCTGGGCCATCTTCCTCTTCCTCGCAGTCTCCTGCTCCATCTGGCCAAGGTGTGGGAATCCTGGTTTGGGGAAAAACAAGGGATCAGCATGGTGGGTTTAATGGTCCCGCTGCCCAAGTTTTGGATGGAGATGTCACTGCTCCCTCCAGCCTCGGGGACCCGGACCCTGCTCATCCCCAGCCTCCCCCATTCCTCCAGGCTGCTGGGGATCCCCCGGCTCCGGCATCGCCGCTCTGCACTCTCCCCACTCCAGGGCTCCCACGTTCTCCAGATTCCTTAAATATCAGGCAATGTTGGTGGAACAACGCAGCATTACAAAACAAATCTCTTCTCTAGTTCATCCAGCAGCATTCCCAGCTACTCACTAGACAGACAAGGAGCCTTTGTAGCATGACTGGATCAAAACCATTCAGTCCACTTTATTCCAGCTGCCCAGATCTTAAAGAAACCCCAATTCCAAGAGCAGAATCTCAGTACACAGATGGGAGTGGCTTTGTAAGAGCAGATCAGTGAAAATCAGGATATACAATTAGCACGGAGCAATAGGGGATAGAAGCCCTGCACAAGTCAGCTCAGAAGACAGAGATAATCACTTTAACCCGTACCCTCTGACCAGCCTGAGGAAAAAGGATCAATAGATGAACAGATTCCAAGAATGCCTTTAGAGTAATAGACGCCCATGAAGCAGTTTAGAAAGATAAAGGACTTTTGACAGCTCAAGGAAAGCAGTTGAAGCATTCAGAAGAAATCTTAAAATTGCTGCAGGCAGTACTACTGCCTCAAGAGGTTGCAATTCTGCACTGAAAAGGACATCAGAAAGGGGAAACAAACCCCTAAAGAGGTAACAGGTTGCAAAAAGAGCAGCAGAACAAAGCCATGCTGAGATTCAGGCACTAATGCCCAAAGGTAAGGAACAATATGACAGTGATGTATGTCATATAATCAGAAAGATCTAGAATTACCAAAGAATTTGCAAGCAGAATGAAAACATTATGTTTTTTCAGCTCCTCAGGGATAGACAGTTATGCCAGAAAGAGCATCATGGAAATTAATTAAAGATGAACATAATTGTGTACACTGGGAAGGGGATGCCTTACATAATTATTTGATAAGGACAACAGTAAGATGCAGCCTGTACTCTAGTGTAAAGCAGGTAACCCAAGGGTGTGAAATAATGTCTTAGAGCCAATCCACAAACCAGGACTAGAGTTGAGCTTGGCACAGTAGACAAGGGACAATATCCTGGACAGCACTGGCAAGTTGACTTTTCTGAATTGCCAAGAAAAGGGGGGTAGAAATACCTTCTGCCTTTAACTGATACCTTCTCAGCATGACCTGAGGCATTCCCAACCCAAACAAATAAAGCCAAAGTTTTCAACATTTTGGTAAACAATATAATGCCCTGGTTCAGAGTGCCTTTAGACATCTCCTCTGACTGAGGACCACGTTTCCTAGCAAGTATTGCACAGCAACTTTGCAATAATCTCCAAATCAACTGGCACCTACACACACTGGATTGGCCCCAGGCCAGTGGCCAGGTGGAAAAGATGAATTATCCGGTAAAACAACAGATAGTCAAAACTGTACCAGAGGCCAACATACCTTGGCCCCAGGCCCTACCTTTGCCTTTATAATGGATTTGATAAGACCAAGAACAAAAGAAAATCTGAATCCCTTTGAAATACTGTACAGAAGACCATATAAGCAAAACTAGCAAGGGGAAGATACTGTACAAGTTGGAGAAGGGTATCTCCAGAACCATGTTGTCCAACTAACACAACAGCTGCAGAAAATAAACCAACACATTTTGAGCACATGAGCAAGAGGATGCTCCCCTCCACAAATCCAGCCTGGGGACCAGGTAGACCAGGTAGAAAGCCTCTTATCCCAAAATTAAAAAGGAGTCTATTTAGTACTTTTAATCACTTACACAGCCTTTAAAGCTTAAAGCGTTCATCTCTTGGATACATTATTCCAGAATTAAAATGCTTTGCAAAAGGCAAGTGGAGTCCAAAAGTGGACCTCAGAAAGAACAGGAGAAACCAAGATGCATTTCACAGCATCATCGTCTTCCTGATACTTCTAATCAGAATGCAAGCCACAGCAGACGGCTGTCACTACCATAATGATCTCCTTGGCCTGCAAGATCCTGGTAGATGGAACACTCAAAAATATTCAGGACCTAACTGGCTAAAAGAGATTAAAAAGGTAAAAGCACTTTACACCATTTTAAGGATTAATGACTGAGCAGTTAAAGATTGAGGAAAACCTGACTCCATGCCTTTCTTGTCCCACCTAAAAGCAGGATCTCTGTGGCTTGTAAATTTGAAACTCACAAACCTCGTTCAGAGAAGATTGCTTGAGTGATCATGCGCATCTGCGACCTTTCTAACAAGCAGGGTGTGAATTCATTTTCATGTGAATCCCCTCAGGATTTTTGCCCTATGCAAATTAAAATGGGAGACTATAACCTAGCACAAGATAGTTGCCTTCTTCTGCGGCGCACAGGTGGGGTGGGAGGACCATCATCACACAGAGATCCAGGAATTGAGCCCGCCAGGAATCCGACCCAACACATATTGTTTCCAACAGGCAGCTCTTGTGCGACTGGAGTTAGAAATTGTACAGCTTGTACGCTCAGTACATGGAACAGGTCTCATACAGGATCTGCTTTTGAGAATTGAATTTCATTCTTGGGATATTCCAGGCCATCAGAAATAGTAACCAATCAAGCTAGAGGGGTAGCCAGGAGCACAATCGTCCTGTTAGGGTATATCATGTCCAATTTCATGACCACGTGATGGCAACCCAGATATGCATGGAATCCAATAGCACAGCTGCATCCTCTTATGGGCTGAGGTACTCAGAATACTCAACTATTTGTAGTGGGAACTTCGTAAGTTATCCTTTGTAATACTCCCAGGGGCCAGTGCAAGGTTTCTGAAGGTTTCTGAAATGCTTGCCTACAGGCAGGCAATGTATCTGAAGAAACCAGTTACCATGCCTTGGGCACTCGACAAGGAGCGAAACGGAATGGGTCACACAACAGACATTTAAAATTAAAATCAAAACAAACAACTTTACATCAGCAAACAACTCCGTAGAACAGGACCCATAAGTGAAATAATATAGTCTTTCACTCTGGGGTAAGACAAACAAATGAACAATTGTTGCCTCTAAATCCACAGTACTCTCTGAAAAAGCTGGAGGTAAAGATACAAGCTAATGTTTCCAAAATTAAACAGCAATACTGCCCACTCATACAGCAAAGCCTAAAAGAATGGGAGCTGTGGATACATTCCCAGACACCAAATGATAGGTATAAAATAGACTTAAGGGGATGGTTTGGGTCTGAACTGGGAGTATTAAATTCTATTGATCAAGAAGTCTTACTCAAGAAAGTAAGCACTGTGAGCTCTTATATTGGACAGATACAAACTCCTCTCAGATCAACCCTGCTATCACTTGCCCATACCCAAAGCCTGGCAGCTAACCTATTAAGCACCCTGGCCAACAATACACAGCAGGATTTTCAAGCAGTTGGTGGCTTTATGGGAAAACTACAGGGTGACATTTCTTAAGCATTTTAATGTATACAAACTGAGCTGTATGTGGCTACGGTCTGTAATCTCAGGAAAACTTAAAAAAAGGAGAGCTGGGGAAATTGCCACAAGAATGAACTAAATCATGGTTAAAAATGAAACCACAAAGCAATTTGAAAAAGACTTCCACACTTGGTTGCAATTGGCCAATTTCACATAGAATGAACAGAACCCTGCAGTCTTTTGTATTAACCGTTAAGAATGCAACAAAATACCGTGTCATTCCAATTTTGGCCCTTGGAGTTATAAGAACTCACGTAACTGTCAGACCCATTCAGCATAATGTCTGGGCCATTTTCAACAAGAAAACTAGAAGCTGGCAAACTCTTAGTATCAAAGCATGTGTACCAAGGGACGCACTGAATTTTGTGTGCAAAAATGCGGTGCTTGAAAGAGAGGATGGGTGTCTGCATGCTGAGGGCAGCACTTGTATTTTTGAAATGAGCCCAGTTACTTGTGCACTATCACAGGTGTGTTATGTGGGAAGGGGCTGTGCCTGTGTGAGATCTGCTTGCACAACTATTCCAATAGAGTCTTTTAATGAAACTACTAATGATACTAACTTCTCTATTTGTAATTTCACAACCAAAAGTGGATGCAACTTCAGCTGCACCACACAAGAACTTCTCTAGAGATGCTGCAGAATGCACATGATGGGTATCAGCAAGCGCCCAAATTCCAAACTGGACGGGACACTAATGTTCTAAAGCAAATGCTGTACCAGCCTGATATAGAATAGCTAGTGGCAGGAGTCCAAAATGCATCTCACAGAGCCTGATGGACACTCAAATCCGGTATCAAAGTTGTTACCGAAATCATCACCAAAATAGAGAAAGAAAGAGAACATCATGAGTCAGATGGCTTCTTGTGATGGACAAATCTGGAACCACCAACAGCTCCTCAGATTTTTAGCTTCCTCAGCAAACCAGTTCTAATTTTAAAAAAATTAACCCTCCTCTTAACCATCATAAACCTATGGATGTGGTAGAAAATTAAAACAGCAGCAGAACAGTACATATGTACTGTGGACTGTCCAGAGGATCTTGCAAAAGAATTTGCATCGGGATAAAGAGAAGGGGAGAATGAAACAAGGCCTTTGTTTGACATAAGCACAAGCAATTCCCATAAGTAAACAAGTACTTAGCACAGACCTACATAAGCACTTAGCACCAGTTAGCATAAGAAAAACCTGGCGGGCCTAACTTGACAGGAGAGGGACTTGACAAAAAGCTTTAGACACATTCTACCAGAAGAACTAAGGGCAAGTGTAAAATGAGCCCTGTGCAGGGAAGCCATGAGGAAGAAGTGCTGCTTTAGGGCATGGAGCCCACTCCTGGCCAGCGCCTGGACATTAGCTTCAAGTACAGGAATCTGACAGAATGTATTTCTAACCCCCTGCCTATCGAATCACCTCAGCAGAGTCAAGATGGATGGTATTTTTGAGATACATTTCTGACATCATCCCACTGAAATTTACATGTGGCAGAGCAGCATTTTAGTGGCTGTAGACCCCTGCCCTCCTGCCAGCTCAATAAATGGGCTTTTGGTGGACAATGCATTTGTCTGCGGATTTCTTTGAATGAGGGAGGCCCCTCAGGACTGCTGTTGGCCATCCCCTGTGTGTGGCCATCCCCTGTGTGGATCTGCAAAAGCTTCAAATCAGGTGCCTCAGCTTCCAGGGCCTCTCTTGGCCAGCATCCTGACGTGGGTGCAGGGCTGCTGCCAGGCACTGCTGGGACCCGGCGGGACAGGACCGGCTGTCTCATGTCCATGGAGCAGCCCTGACACAGCCAGGGCCATCCCGAAAGCAGACAAACGCTCACAGGTCAGCAGAGAGGAGCAAGGAGCACTGGGCTGCGCTCAGGGTATCTCAGCATGGGGCTCCAGTGGGAAGGGCAGGCAGGCCTCCCACATTCAGGGCATCCCCTGCACCAAAAGGACAGGCATTTTGTCCTTTTCATCCCTCCAGCCCAGAACCAGGCCTGACATCTCCTCCTCTGGAGTGGAGTTTTTCCAGTTACAAGGTCATCTCATGCTTGGCCAGTGTGTGAGATGGCTGCAGTGACCTGTGATACCACCTCCATGCCAACCACAGCTCCATTGTGTATCGTTCCTCTTTCACAGGTTCACTTCCCATCGATTGACCAGTCCATTGTTTCCCTGAAGGGTCAAATTCCCACCAGTTAAACCATAAGGTTTCCTTCATTCTCTGCTCTGCATTCTCTTGTTGACGTGCACAACAGGGGACCAAATATGGCAGGGTCTTAGACATGACTTTGGTCCCTGACACACACAGGCTTCTTGTCTCACTGCTGGCCTTCAGTGTGCTCAGCAAGATGTGGAACTGCACGGTGCTGTGGAACTGCACCTTCAGCACAGGGACCTTTCCAGCCTGGCTCTGTGCACAAAACACGGCGTGGCAGAGAACGGCAGCTGGGGCCTGTGTGTCCCAGGGCCCCGGATTTGCTTCAGCTCCACAGGGATGCAGGCAAAGTGAAGAAGCCAAACTGTTTATTAATGGAAGGCAAAAAAAGGGGTGATATGGGAGGGAAAAAGGGAATGGGCAGGCAGTGTCTGAGGGCTTGAGAAATGGACCTATCAAAAGAAGAGTGGAAGGAAAACATAGGAATAGGCATGGTCTGAGGGCTGGTGAGATGACGCTGTCAAAAGGGAGGGAGGGTGGAGGGGCAAAAGTGGATGGACAGTGTCTGAGGGCTGGAGGGAGGGAGCTATCTACAGGCAGGGAGAGGGCTGAAGCCACGCGAGCTTCCCACAGGCTCAGCCGTACCAATCATCAACTATGTCTAGAGCTCCAGGGGCAATGGGAGATGGTGTCCTCTTCAGTGTCTCCTGGTACTGTTCTTGGGACACTGGCTCACTGGATCCAGAAAAGGACCCTATTTCTTCAGGTCTTAGGCCTACTTTAGCATGACTTTCAATGTTAGAGCAGGATGGGCTGGCATTGTTCTTTGGGGATTCTAGGCCTGGAAGAGAGAGAAAGAGAGCCATGGTCAGAGCCTGGATCTGCAGTGACCTGAGGAAAGCATCCAGCCAGGGCCACCCCACCCAACTCTTGCCATGGCTGAGAGAGAGGTGTTGCCAACAGGATCAGCAGCAAGCTGCGGGCCAGGAATTCCGCCCGTGTCCCTGAAATCTCTGTGTGCTCTTCCCACGCCACCTCTTGTCAACACATTGAAGGAAGCCCACTGCAGCCGGGGCAGGGATTGCAGCTCCCTGCTCAGGCATTGCAGCTGGCCTGCCCAGGCCACTGCCCTCACTCACCCTGACTGAGATCCTGGAGCTCTTGCTGCTGCTCCCTCATCCTGGGAAACCCGGCCATCTCTGAGAACAAAGAATTCATCTTGGCCCTAGCGGCACAGCTCCCTGCCGGCGGCGCTGCCGGCGCTGTGGCCACACGGGCTGCTGGCCCGGCAGGGCTCAGCCCGGGCCCTTGCCGCACGCTGCCGCCCCAGGGCACGCCTGCCAGAGGGCGGCAGCAGCAATGCCCAGGCCGGGCGGGGCTCCACGGCGCCGGGCCCTGCTGGCGCTGCCGGGGCAGCAGGCGGGGCTGGGGCCGAGCTGCGGCGGGCCGGGCCGGGGAGGGAGCCCGGGCTCGTGGCTCACCCATGAACCTGATGGCCGCCTCTCGCAGGGGCTCCTGTGGGCTCCGCAGATAGCGCAGGGCCCGGCGCAAGTGCTCGGCCGCTCTGCTCCTGTCCTCTGCCAGCTGCAGAGAGCGGCAGGAGGGAAGGGTTGGCGCGGGCTCAGCCCCTGGGCCGGGCGCTGCCTGCGCCCAGCCCCGGCCTCCCCTGGCCGCACAGGCCTGAGGCGCGGCCAGCAGCCGCTGGCCAAGGGCTCCCGAGGGCAGGGGGCAGAGGGCCGGCTGCTGCCCGGGGAGCCGCGGTGCCGGCCCGCAGCCCCGCCGGGCCGGGGCTCCATGGGCACCCGGCTGGGGCCCACGGGAGCCTGGAGCAGAGCCCCCGCGGCCTCTGGCTGCAGCAGTGGGCACGGGCACAGCTGTCCGGCCCCGCACCTGAGCACTGCCCTCAGGGGCCTTCTCCAGGCTGAGCCTGGGCCTTCCAGGCCCTCCTTACCAGGCACTCATCGACCCTCAAGGGTGGCTGCTTCTTCAACAGCTGTACGAGCTTCCTCCTCTTCAGGAACTCGGCCACATTAATCAGCGTTTCCCGAGAGGCCTGGAGAGTAGCAGAGACCCAGAGATAGCCCCACAGCCCAGGGTACAGGACCCACATTCCTGTGCCAAGGCCTGGAGGAGGCATCAGCCCAAGAGGCACCAGGGCAGGAGGCAGCCAAGCCCCTGCCAGAGATCCACCAGCATCACAGG
Organism: Agelaius tricolor; assembly: GCF_023055355.1. Taxonomy (NCBI): domain Eukaryota; kingdom Metazoa; phylum Chordata; class Aves; order Passeriformes; family Icteridae; genus Agelaius; species Agelaius tricolor. The sequence goes on along the minus strand of NW_027269299.1, from coordinate 4,499,823 downwards.
AAACCTCACCTTTGCCACATCCCAGTTCTTATCATGACAGTAAATTAAGAGTGCATACAGGCTCTTGCTCACAATTGTCCTCAGGGGCTTTTTTCCCTCATCCACTACCAATTCTATCACTTTGCTGAAGAGCTGAATGGAGAGCACCTGCACATGGCTGTTGTCCTAGAGGAAACAAAAGACCTACATCAATTGCTCCAGTCCCACCTGGGCAAAGGCCTGAAAATCCAGAGGGCACAAAGTTTCTGGGAAACACCTGATGTCTGTGCCTCAGGATGCAGAACCTTACATGGTCAAAGAGCAGCAGCAGTGCCTCAGCCAGCTTTGGGGCCGTGGTGCTGGATACCAGGTTGTCTTTTTGCTGGAGCACATTTGTGAACACAGAGAGGGTCATGCTGACCACCTCTCCTTCTGCATCATCCAGCAGCTCCAGAAGGCTTGGAAACAGACTGCACATTCTCCTGGCCTGTGTGGAACACAAGGCTGTGCTGGGAATCCATGGATGGCTGCACCGCCACAACCACCCTGGCACTGCAAGGCCACCCTGCAGCTGCAGGGCCCACGGGCCAAAGGCCTGAGGCAAAGCACTGGGGCAGGTGAGGCAGGAGAGCTGGGAGCAGCTGCCTCAGCTCCTGAAACCGTGCCAGCCCATGGAGCTGCTTTCCCCAGTGCAGCTTCAGCCGCTGCCCCCTTCTCACCATCGAGGGATCCTTGCTGACCACAACGAGGCCTCTGAGTGCCAGGCGACGCCTCTCCCTGCACTCGCTGTGCAGGAACCTCAACAAGACCTTCAGGACAATGCCACCACATTTCCTCAAGTCCAGGCACTCGAGGACCTGCAAGGCACAGGGCAGTGACAGGGAGCCAGCCAGCAGCAGCCCGGAACCGCACAGGGCTGGGCCCAGGCAGCAGCAGCAGCAGCAGCAGCAGCAGCACAGGGCACAGGCACCGTCCTGGCAGCTGTGGCTGTGAGAGGGCAGAGAGCTGGGAGGCAGCGCTGGCCTTGAGGCTCACCTCCACAAAGAATGCCAGGAAGGGCAGATCCCAGTATGGGTCCTGAGTGCTGAGCTGCCCGAGCAAGTGGAGTGCGATGCGAGAGCACAAAGGGACCAAGGTACGGCGCATCTCCCTGGCAGGGGGAAAAAGGTACCAAGACCCTGAGGTGGAGAGCAAACCTTTCCCAGGTTTGCTGGGACTCACAGAGGTCTGGTCTTTCCCTAGCATCCCTGGAGGGCATGTGGGTGCTCTGGGAGGTGGCCCCTTCTGGGCACCCTCCTCTCCCAGCCTTTTCCAGTCTCCTTGGCCGTCCCTCAGTGACGAGGCTCTCTGGCCCATGACACAGGGACTGAGTGGGGCACAGGGCACAAATGCCGGGGGCAATGGGGAGCAGGGGGTCTCACCTGGCCAGCAGACCCATGGCATAGTGCTGGGTGTCAGCACACAGCAGCGTGTCCCAGCCACACTTGCGCTCTATAGCTACCACCTCATTGTCACAGCACAGTCGCCACAGCAGAGCCTTCATGGCCTGCACTGCAAACCTGTGTGCAGAGCAAAGCCCAGGTCACACTGGGAGCACTGGCACTGGCCACAAGGGCATGGGAAGGCCAGGAGGACTGGGACCTGTTGGAATTGCTGGGAAGGCGGTGTTCCTCCTGGCATGCTCTCCAGAAGTTACTAGCTTCCACTGGTGGCATCTGCTGTGTGGTGAGGACAACATGGAAGAGCAGAGCCACAAACAGGCGGGAGGAATAAAGGGTCATGGCCTCGTGGCACTTGGGCACCTGGAGAATCACCCAGAGCGCCAGAGTTGCCTGCAAAAGAAGCAGCCCAAGACAGCGCTCAGTGCCGAGGTGTCCATGGGGCAAGGCCCAAGGGCAGATGCAGGAGGAGCAGTGGGCCTGGTGCCCCCTGAGCCTGCCCCTAGCCCAGGGTTCAGCCCAGTGCCTGAGGCATGGAGAGGATGGAGAGCTGCTGGGGAGGTGACTGAGGGGTAAGCAGAGGCCAAATCCAGAAACTCACAGCCAGGGCAAAAACGTCCCTGTCGTCCCCATCAGAGGTGCGTGTGCTGTGCAGAGGCCAATCTGCCATCACGCAGATTAGTGTTGGCAGCACTTTCTCCACTGCTGGTCCCGATGACCCTATGGTTCTCCACATCATTGCAGCAGCTCTGAGGGATCAGAGCTCTGTGTCAGGGGCATCTCAGTCCCAGTACCTCGCCCTGTGCAGCTGTGGGGGCCAAGGTGACAGAGCCCCGATGCCCTGAGGGGCAGGGAGGGAGCATTGGCAGCAGGCTCGGGAAACAGAGGGGCCCCAGGGTCCTGGACCTCTCTGCCTGTCTGGCAGAGCCCATAGCACAGGCTGTGCAGGGCCACGGGCCCCAAAGGCTGGTGAGCCCTGAGCTGTGCAGGCACGTGGGCCCTGTACCTGTCACACGTTGGGGCACAGCGCAGGAGGGTCAGCACCACATCCACAGGGTGTTTTTCAGCCAGCCTCACTATGTCACTTTTCAGCCTGGCATCCACAGTGCCATGGGACACCAGCCTCTGGTGAATGCTCCTTACAATGGCTGGCACCTGGAGGAGGCATGGGGAAGACTTGAAGTCCAAGGCAGGAACTTGCCCAGCTTCCCCCAAGAAGGGCTTCCCTTCCGGTCACACTGTGCTGGACTCAAAGGCTGAGGGGGCCCAGTGACCATGGCTTGAGGGGACACGATCCTGGCAGGCCTCCAGGCCTGGCCTCGGGCTGCTTACCTGCTGCTGAGGATAAATATCACTCTCCTTGAAAAAATCCTCAGTGGGAGCATGAATCCCAGTGGGAGCTGGCCTGGTGCCAGTGTTTGTGATGCCCTGAGTCATTCTGGTGTCAGTGTTTCTGATGGCCATGTTCCCAGTCATTGCCATGTGAACAGCCTTCACCCTTTGATAATTCATTGCATGATTTCCTGAGTGTGCTGTCCATTCTGGGCCGGCATGAGGCTTTGCCTGGAACTGGGTCGGCCTGGAGTCAGGCTGGGCTGGGCCCTCAGCTGCTGAGGTGCCGGTCTTCCTACGTCGAATGCGCAGGAATTTCCGTAACCTCTGCAGCAGAACAAAGGACAGGGAAGGCAGGGATGCTCCATGGCATGCTCCAAGCGTGGTGCTGGGCTGAGCAGGGACAGCAGGCCCAGCCCGGGTGGGGGTGGCTGCAGGTACCTTCAGGGTTTTGCAGAAGCGGCCAGGGCCGGGTTCCTGCTCTCGTGTCTTGTCCAGGGCTGCATCTGGCAAAGAGCGAGCACAGCCAGAGCTGAGGGGCTGCGGGAGAGGCCGGAGAACACAGCCCAGCCCTGCGCTCCCCAGGCAAGGAGAGCCCCGGGATGGCCCAGGGGATGGAGCACGGCCACTGCGGGGTGTCTGCCCAGCCCCTGTTCCATCCTGTCCATGGGCATGTCCCCAGGGATGGGATGGGATGGGGCCAAGCTGGCTGTAGCCATCAGCCCTGTAGCTCTGCTACTCACCATCCTTCAGTGTCTGGATCTGTTCCAGATCTTCAGGCTGATTTGCTTGGGCGGCTATAGGGTAATTCTTTTTTTTCCCCCTGAATACTTTGAAAGGGCTGAGAAATCTGTCCGCCATTCCACCACCCAGCCTTGATGGCACCTTCTAGAAAGATGCCTCAGGATATTGCCAAGTCAACAATTGCAGTTGTGCCTTCGAGGCACCTGCGACAGGGAAGCCTCAGGAAGGCTGCAGGACAGGAAGTCCTGCACTTTGGTCTTTAGGGCTCCTGCCACAATGACAGGAGACTCCTCATTAACAATTTAGGTGACCAGATCCCACGGTCTGGACTTGATGGCACTGACAGTGAATGGGAGATGCCTTGGAAAAGTTCTGAGTCACCAAGTCCCGCAGTCCGGCCTCGCAGTCAGCTGCAGTAACAACGCCTTGGAAAAGCTCCGGGTGGGACATGAACGAGTGCGCTGTGCGGGGGCTCCTCACAGCACTGCTCTGTCCTGTCTTGTCATGTGCTCTGAGCAGCCGGGCAAGCTTCTATTTCCCACGTGTCACAAAGTGGCCTTGGTCACCGGGTTCCGTTCCATGGCACGGTGACCGTGCTGCAGCGTGCCACCCAGGGCCCTTGCACACACTGCCACCTGCCCTGGGGCCGCCCCCAGCCCAGCCAAAGTGGCCCAGGCTGGAAGGAATGCCTGGCCCCAGGTGTCTAAGGCAGCCCCACAGGATCTTTAGGAAGGGCTCAGAGCATCAGCAAATGCTGCCCTGCTCTGCGGGCTCAGGGCAGCAGAAGGAGCCCCCAGGGCTGCCGACGCAGCTGCGCTGGGAAGGGCCCGGGGCCTTCCAGGGAAGCTGGCACGGCCTCCTTGGGACACGTCCCGGCCCGTGGCCATCCTAAACCCACGGGTGTGACATGCACAAGGAACGTGTGGGCCCGGGCACGAATGCTGCTCTGAGCCCTGGGGCCCAGGCAGCGCTGACAGCAGCAGCTGTGGCAGAGTCCCTGCCCAAGCAGAGCTGCCACCCCCTGAGCCCTGGCAGCGCTGGTGCCCGTCTCCTGCCCCAGAGACCTGTGCCCCCGGGGGGCTTCTGTGCCACAGGGAGCCAAAGCCCACCTGCATTGGGGGCTGATGGCCAGAGCACCTGGAGCAACAGCTGCCAACACTTGGTCTCTGTCCAAAGCTCTTACTCCGTGCTGGAATTATTTTCTCATTGAAGTCATTTGCCGCAGGACAAAAACATCTTTACCTTGAAAACACAGAAGAATCTGGCATTAAAGAATCCTCGCTTCAGGAAAGCTTTACCTCTCATTGCTCAACTCGCTCGAGTAGTTCAAAAAAACTGCATACTTCCCAAATTAATTGAGATGCCCTAAGAACATTGGGAGAAACAAGGCTCACTTTTAAAATTTCAAAGGTTTATTAAACCTTAACAAAAATACAACAAAGAGCGATTAAGGAAAAATTACAAGACTGCGAGTCTCCATCAAAAGCCACGTGCTCATCTACAAAATGGATGCTCTGCCTTTTATACCCTTAGCCCCTCTCAAACTTTTGTCAGTCAACTCTTTCCCTGCTATCCAATGGTGGAAGTCACTTTCTTACATTTTGAGTGGAGGTCAGGTGTTGCCATGCTCTGCCTCCTGGTAACAAGCTCTCCCTCCTCTAAATGCCCCACTAGTGACAGCAATAAGGGGGGAAGGGAAAGAGTACTATGGAGAGAACATGCAAAAATAACATAACTGTACAGCTATAAAAATTCTCTTACCGTACACATAATATTCATCTCTTAATTGTGAGAGCCAACTATCTCCTCATTCATTTATAACAACGTGAAAGGTTTTCAAGGTTGCTTCCAACTCAAAGCAGTAACTCATTTGCCTTAATGTCAACCACTGAGAGTCACTTTAGAAAACCTAACACAGAAGCAAAAAAAAAATGGCCATCCATTGGTTTGGAAATGTTTTTCTGTGAAGGGATGATAATACCATAATTCTAAAGGAATAAAAGCCCTCATGGAATGAAAGTCCAGTCAGTGTTACAAAAGGAAACTGAACAAATGAGTAGATTCCAAAAAGGTCAGTCCTCCCCCGGTAGAGATAACTTAGTGGGCAATAAAGTACAGCTCTGCCTTCTTGTTCCCTGCGGGAGAATCACGACCTGGGGGCCACGTTTGGACACTTTGGCAGGACAGGGACTGGCTGTGGTATAAGGTGTGTAATAAAGAAAGTGAGAACAAGGAGGAAAGAAAATCCAGGAAATGCAGATTGTTGGTGGAAGATTAGGATTTTCTTGTAAGGATTTTGTTTGGTTCACTGGAAAGACAAATGGCTTTGAGCTGCAGAAAATGAGTACCCACCAGCACTATCAGGGAGGACTAGAGGAAGGGCAGAATATGTCCCTGGATGAACTGCTTAGAAAGATACAGCAAGTGTATGTAAAAAGGGATGCTGAAAAGGAGAAAGCAAGGAGAAAGGTGATAGCAGAATTTTTACAGCCCCCGAGGGCCCCAGGACCCAAGTGGTTCCCCATAATAGAAGGGACAGGGTCGGCTACAAGGAAGTGGCAGAAGCATTCCCTCCTCAGCAGGGGAGAGCCAAGCCAAACAGCAGCTGGGAAAGAATCAGTGTGCTATCTGCTGGGCAGAGGGACACTGGAAGTGGGAATGTTCACAAAAACAGCTGGACCCTCAGGCGGAGGAAGTCCAGGGGATAATGGAGATGGATTATTAGATGTGTCAGGGGCTCCCATTGTAGCAGGGACACACCACACCAGAGCCCTTGTTAACTTTTAAAGTGGGTTCAGATGGAGAGGAGGTGTGTTTCCTAGTAAAGACAGGGGCCTCTCCATCCACCTGAAATTTTCTCCCTAAGGTGGGAGAATTGTCAAAAATATCTTCAATTATTCAAGGGGTTGTGGGAATTGTAGTTTATTCGGTAGGCTTGGAAGTTTGAAAGCATCTTTCTCTGAAGGAATTGTGGATATTGTGGTCAATGGGTTTAGGGATTTAATTCCTTTGTCTATGTGGGGTTCTGTGCAGAGCTGACAAGCTCCTGTTTGGAGGGGACCCATGCCCCTGTGCTTTTTGTGTTTTGTTGTTAAAAGCCAGAATTGGCAGCTTTCAGTCCTGAAACCAATTCTGCAACTCCACCAGTCTGTGGTTTGTTGTGGAGAACCAGAATTGGCAGTTTTAGTCCTGAGGCCAATTCTGTAGCGGCTGCCTTGTGGAGATGGTGTTGTCCCTATGCAAGCCTAGGTATTTATCATGCAGCTTCCTCTGTGGGGGCTATAGGAAAACTTCAGGGGAAAATATTTTGTTATTCTTCCTCAGTTAATTTAGTAGTCGCCTCCCTACACCTGGGGTGGACTTGATGAAAATAAAAAAAAGGATAAGGGGAAATTGGCTACTGAAAAGATGATTGGTTATTAAAAAAGTGATTGGAAGTGTTAAGGAAGGCTCTAGGCAGTGGCATTGCTTGCTGCAGAACTTGATCATGTCCAAAAGGCAAGTCAGTGGAATAAAAGGAGCAAGCTGCTAAGGTGAACTGCTCCAGGATGAGAAGCAAAAGCCTGCTAAAACCCTGAAATAAAAGCAACTCAAATGCTTAATTCACGGACTGCAGCTCTTGCAAAACATTTTAAAAGTAGTCTCACTCCCTCCGCTGAACAATCTATTGGAGGAAACCCCACTGAACACCTGTGGGAAACAACAAAAGGTGGAGGAGGGTGAGGAAGAACACACGCTCATCCCTCTCCCCACTCCAGGCACGTTAACGTTACAAAAGCTAACCCTATAATAAATAACCCTGCATTTACTGCCAACTCTGAACCTGGAGATGTCTCGTTCACTGATACTTCAGCCAAAAACATTGATGGTAAAAGTATAGAGCTGTTACACCCCAGGTTGCAGCTTAGCTTATTGAGTTTCTTATCAGTTGACCAGAGTGTTTTGTTACTTTTGACATGTAGGGGTCATGCCAGGTCTGGATGGTTTTGTTTAAGCCTCAGCTGGCACTGGGAACACTGTGTGGGCACTGGGCACTGAGAATACTGTTCCACATCTTTCAGGGCAATTGCCAGCCTCAGGTTTGTGCTGCAAAAAACAATTTCCATTGTGCCCTATTTCACAATGTAACCATTGATCAAATTGTGTGCTGTGGATCAATTTTTATCTTTCTGACTTTTGTCAGTGGCTCCACTTGATCATTCTATGATATTTGTAAAATCTGATAGTCCGCATGGGTTTTAACCAATCCTAGATGGATTTGTTAGGATTGAGTTTGTAAAAACAACCATTCAAATCCTCCCTTTGCCAAACCTCTTTTCCATTCACTTGCCAATGAACATTTCCACTGACAAAATCACCGTGTGGCACTGACTGGGCCAGGGCTCCATGGGCACCCGGCTCAGGCCCACAGGAGCCTGGAGCAGAGCCTGCATGGCCCAGGGAAGAGAACGGCTTGGGTAGGGGCACAGCTTTTTATTGAGTGTAAGAAATGTTTCAGTCTGCTAAAACTTCAGGAATTGCAAGCTCAGTTTCTAAGGCTGCCTTCTCAGAATAGTTTACATTAGAAAGCTTACATTACTCTTTAGTATCATATATCCTTAAAGGAGACCAAAAAAAATAATCTGTGCAGAATGACTGAGGAATGACTGTTCTTTTCTTAAGCTAATGTACAGTACCCAGTGCAAAGGGCTGCAAGTGTTAAAGGTCGGGATATTGCCAATACCTAGACATTAATAACTCATGTTAATATTAAGACTACAAGACAGCCATGTCTACCCCCAGCTACTACTTACAAGAGAGTGACATGTTTTTCTAGGGGCAGGTGGGAGAACACGATTGGGATTTCCTCGCTAACAAATTTTCAATCCAAAGTACTAAGATAAATTCAAGAGCCAGAAGCACATAGTCACATAAAAAATAGAGAGATACAATTAGGAGCAGCCACAGTCTTAATCTGCCATTAGGTATCTACTGCAGGCCCTAAATTCCAGTCAGGAAACTTATGTGAGTTGTGTTTTATATGATGGTTTCACTTCCTCATCTCGTACAGCAATAGAATTGTGTGCATTGTAACTTCCCAAGAGCACAGAGAGTGCTCATCATGGTCTTTCTCAGCAGGAAATGTGGGCACGTATTTAAAAACAAACTGATGTGAATGTGTAACAGACTATATCTATATAGATGAACTACCTACAGTTTGCAATTCCAAAAGAAAAAAAATTAAACACATCAGGGAAAATAAAAAGCAAGGCCAAAAGCAGAGTGCCTTTGAACTAAAAGCAACTATTAACTTCCTTTTTCTATACAAGGCTTGACACCAATCATGATAGATTCACCAAAAACTTTTCCATCTTTGCTTAAGGCTTTCCGGGCTTGAAGCTTAGACTGATATCGAATATGCATCCAGTTTCCTGTGTTGGACATCTGAATGAGATCAAGTGAAAATTGTGAAATGTAGTTTTTTAAATGCTTGATTCACAATGTTTTCTGACATAAGTGTCAAACTAAGACATACCACATGCTTGAATATGTTTCCATACTGAGCAAACTGTAGTAGAATCTAGGAAGCTGATGCTTGAGGAAATCTGAAAGACAGAATTGAGTGTAACCACTTAAACCACTCATAAAATTGAGTGGTTTAAGAATTCAGGTGTTAAGATCCAACCCTATGAAGCATTTACAGAAATGCAGAAGAGAGCACTGTAATATCAGAAGCAGTGACTTGAGAAATACCACCTTCTAGGCACTTTAGCACACACCCCAACAGCAGAATGGTGCTTTTCTGACTAGAAAAAATCATGCGTAGCTCAGTTTAAATGGCTAACTGAAATGTATGTGTTTGCTTGCTTTAACCATAGCTGTACTTGCAGCACATACCAATGCCAGACAACATCAATGCCCCCAAGGATTTTTCTCGTACGCTCTAAAGACTTCACCCAGGTTTTTCCAATACTTTGGAAATCAACTTACCCAAATACAGTTACCCATGTGTCATCAAGTTGATCTTGTGAAGGAAGGGAATCACCTTGAGTATCAAAAGGATCCAGCTGAGCAGGAGATAGAGTAGTCTTCTTAGGCTGCCCAGTACTTGCAGGGCTGAACATGCTTGAAGAAGCTGTTAAATTGAAATGATATTGCTGAACAGATTTCTTTTGCAAGACAGAGGTTTATTAGAAAAGAATACATTCAGTGTCAAGCATTTCACTTGGATGTGGAAGAGTTTGATGGGGATTTACTCACAGACAGAACAAGTAAGTCAATCCTAACTTCACATCTGCAAACACACTAGGAAGTTTTTAGGACTAGCAACCTAGTGTTCTCTTCAACTTCAAAACACCAATAGCTTAATACAGTTGCCAAATAGGACCAGGCCAACACAATAAAGCTTAGCAAGAAGCCACCAGTTCATACACAAGATATCAAACCTTGTGAAGATGGAAGGCAATCCATCAATCTCAGCTTCCTCACTCAATTACAACCACCTCTGTGCTCAGTTCAACACCACATTTGGAACAGGGAACAAGAAAAGCTGCTTGAAACTCAGTCTCAGAAGAAATAATTATTTCCTACTCATACCCACACACCTTTTGAAAAGCTAACAAATACACCACCTCTTCATAAACTAGCAAGGAACTGATGTAGCTTGAACAGTGATGACTTTTCTGTTTTAAAGAAAGCAGTAAGAAAAGAGAACAGAAATTTTGACAGGACATCTACCTGCTCCTGGAGTTGATGGCAGAATTCCAGTGGATGGGCTCTGTGATAAAGTAAAGCTGGCCTGTATTAATATACAGAAAGGAACAAATTATTCTTATAGGTATACTGCTCAGATCAAGTGATTTAAACATTCAGGTAATAATATTAATTCTTTGCCTTAAGTTATTCTTAACTTTTTAGAGAATAGATATTTGCATGTATATTTAACCAAAGATTACCAAGAGCTATTAATGAAAAGTTATTTGACAGCATATTTGACATATGCTTTGTGAAACAAAGTAGCTTTAAGTATCAATAATCAGAAACCTTCTTAGAATAGTTCAATGCACTACTGCTGCACTGTAATAATTCACACATTCATATGCATCCTGATGGGAAGGATATTAGTATCCTAATTTTATCAGCGTTTTCACTGCCTAAAGGGTTCAGAAATCATGGGAACATAACCTTCCCTTCTATGGAGACTATTACTAGACTTACTTTCCTGCTCAACTATTTAGTGCATAGAAGGAAAGAATACTTTGAGTTTTAGATGGTAGCACTTGTTTTGGTTTTTTTTTTTTTTTTAACATACGATTTCAACACTCAAAACAATTTTAGTCTACTTTTAGCCTGAATTATGGCATTTCTTAGATTCAAGATCAAACAGCCTGGAGATACCTGTAGACCTAGCAACATAGGTTCTCTGTCGCAGACATCTTTCATGAAAAATCCTTTCTTAGGATTTTTCCTTGTGAGAAGCTGCAGTTTCAGCAACCAAAAGTAAACAATGGTTATCTGCTGCTGTGGAATGCAACAGGTAGACCTGGGATTGGTCTCCTGTGGATGCCTGGATTTACTAACCACTCATGGCAGAGCTGGCTCTTGCTCTCTGTCTGAGACACAGATCTTTGTTATTCATTCTTGTCTATTCTTAGCTTAGCTAGCTTCTGAAGAAACCTTTTCCTTTCTATTTCTTTTTACTGTAGTCTTAATGTAACATATATCATAAAATAATAAATCAAGCCTTCTGATCATGGAGTCAACATTCTCGTCTCTTCTTCCTCCTGAAAACCCTTGTGACCACGGTCACAATTGGTGACCCCTCGACTGAGGAGGACAATCATCACTTGGTCAGACCACCAGAGGAGCATTGCTACACTGGGTACACCCCGAATGTGTGGCATTGATGGTTGCTTCACAAGTGACCACAGAAGTGGATTCTAGCCAGGAGCTGAAGAACTGAAGATCCGAATTTGGACAGAGTTCTCAGCAAGGCTGACCACAAAGAGAACCTTCTGAAAAGCCTCCAGGAAGATGTTCAGAAAGCTCAGCAGCACCGTGCAGATAGCCAGAGAGTCCTGGACACTGTCACAAGGTACTGTTGGTTTTTCCCCTCCTAAAGATGAGGCCATTCGCAGTTTGTGGCTGCTCATCTGGAGGACTTCTCCCCTAGAGGATGAGGTTCCATTCTCCCCTTCAGAGGAGAAACTTATTGCCCTCTGGCAAAAACGGGGTGAAGAGGACGGAATTCTCCTGTTGGAGACAGATCTCTGAGTTTTTTTGATGGGCAAAGCTCTTTGGGTTTTTTACAAATGTGCTATATGCCCTCGATATGTTTGTCTGGGAGTGTATGGACTCCATTTTCCAATTCTTTTTGGACCGTGGGTTCGGATGCCCCTCGATTTATCCAACCTTTTTGTTGCTCTTTCTAGTCTTGAAACGGAGAGCAGCTGTTTTTCCCTGGATTGCTAACCGCAAGGGGAAAGCCCCGTTCCCCCCAGTTCCGGGGGAAGACCCTTTGGAGGGGGACGATCTGCTGCTTTCCAGCCCCCCTGAACCACAGCGGGGGGGCGAAGTTTTGCCCGCAGCCAAAGTTTATTTTACTGCGTCTTCGGAGCATGCTCAGACAGAGCCATTTTTTCCCCCCTCCCGTTGCTCTCAGTGGGGATGGGAGTAGGCGGTGCCGCCCCGGCCAGTTCAGCGAGCACCGCCTCAACCCGCCCCGCAGGTGCGGGCGGTTCCCTGCGCGGCCCCTCCCGTGGCCGTCCCTCCGGCAGAGCCTGTGGGCGCTCCGGCCGCGGTTCCGCCAGCTTCCCTGCCTGCATCTGAGGCCTCAGAGACACCGCTTCCCGCAGCTGCGCCGATATTGCTGGGCAACAGCGATCCAGCGCTCCCCCCGGCCGTCCCGCTGCCTTCTGCGACTGCGGTTCCGCGGCCGATGTCCGGAGCAGAAGATGCTGCCGACCCCGTGCCGCCCCCACCGCCCCCGCCGCCTCCCCAGGCGGCCCTGCTGCCCGCCCCGGCAGTTCTGCCGCCTGCGGGGACTCCGTCCTCCGTGTCTGCATCAGAGGCTTCCCTGGAGCCGGCGGCAGCTGCAGCGGCACCTCCTGCATCCAGTGTGACTTCTTCCCCGAGTTTTTCGGGTTGTCCTGGGGCTGCCCCTACGGGGGGAGCTGGGACAGGGGAAGAGGGCGTCAGCCTGTCCTTCCATGGAGGAGGCATGGCCCGACAGCTGGCTGTGGGTGCAGCCCGGCTGCCTGTTTTCAAGATCAGCATTTTTGGCGGGTTGGGGGGTGTTTGGTCCGGGTTTTCCCCCTGGGGGATGCGAATCTCTCTGCCGCCCCTCGCGCGCCCCAGTGGCGAGGGGGAGGTGGGTCCCGAAAGTTCTGCCCCTGGTCCCCAGCCCAGAGGGGGTGGAGGTGGTGCCGGGAGACAGATGGGAGGAACACCTGGTGCATTTGCATTGCAGAGGCAGAGGGCACAGCAGGAAGCGAGCATCGCTTGTCTGCTGTGGGGAAAGGACATCCCCAGACCCGAGACAAAGATTCTCGGGACAGCTTCTGCCTTCCCATTGCCGGCATGCCTCGGTGATTTTGGGGAAAGGAAGCGTTTGGTCACCCCTTCTGCCATTGTACTGGCAGCAGGGTGCGGGTCTGTGCCAATGCAGAGCCTGCCTCGGGGGCTGGGCCTGGGCTGTCTGGCTTGGTTGCTTGGGCCAGGGCCGCCTCCCAGCCTCCTGTTGGGTTTGGGGGCTTTGCTTCCCCCTTCTGGTCCTAGGCCACCTTTCAGTGGGCCAGGTCTGGGGTTCCTGATCTTTCCACATGGGCCAGGGCCCCCAGGGGCCTCTCTCTGGCTCCTCTGCTGCTGCTGCTCTTTCCGACAAGACAAAAAAAAAAAAAAAAAATTGAATTGAATAAAAAAGGGTGAAAGAGCTGGCAGCAGCTCAGAGGCATTGAGGAGCCAGGGATTGGCTTCAGCCCAAGTTGTTCAATAAAGGGCTGTGGCAAGACATTTCAGAAATTTTCTCAAAATTGTTTGAAGACTGTCAATGGACTTTTGATAACTATTGATGGACTTTTTCTGTAGCAAGCCTGTTTCAGGACCAAAAGAAACTTTCAGATATGGCAAAGAGGAACATCTTCAAGCCATGGACTTTTCCTGAAACTCAGCTGCTTGGACTTGAATTTTCTTTGCATTGTTTTTTCATTTTCTTATATTATAAAATTGTTTTAGTGATATGATAGAATTTATGTTCTACGGGTGAAGAGATTCCAAGTGCATTCCACAGGAGCACTTGAGTGGAGTTTGATTGGCAACAGATAACCTGTCAAGTGCTTGTCTTTTTCTTCGGCATGAGTACAGCAGAGAAAATTACAAACACTTTTCCTTTTAATTTAACTAAAAAAAAAAGGTGACGTCGCAGACATCTTTCATGAAAAATCCTTTCTTAGGATTTTTCCTTGTGAGAAGCTGCAGTTTCAGCAACCAAAGTAAACAGTGGTTATCTGCTGCTGTGGAATGCAACAGGTAGACCCATGATTGGTCTCCTGTGGGTGTTTGGATTTCTTGACCACTCATGGCAGAGCTGGCTCTTGATCTTTGTTATTCATTCTTTTCTATTCTTAGCTTAGCTAGCTTCTCAAGAAACCTTTCCTTTCTATTGCTTTTTAGTATAGTCTTAATGTAACATATATCATAAAATAATAAATCAAGCCTTCTGATCATGGAGTCAACATTCTCGTCTCTTCTTCATCCTGAAAACCCTTGTGACCACAGTTACAGGGAGTGCTCCCTGTGTCCAGCTGTCCCTGCAGGATGGCCCCAGGGCAGAGCCCAGCCGGGCTCGCACTGCAGCCCCTGGAGCTTGGGGCAGACAGGGCTCCCAGAGCTGAGGTTCCTGGGGAGCACCCGGAGCTGTGCCTTGCACTCTGTTGCCGTGTGTCACAGTGCACGCTGGCTCGTGCTGTGTGAATGGACCAGCCCTGGTTTGACTGCCAGGGGCCTCGCCCAGTCACATCTCTCCCAGGGCTGCAGCATTTCACTGGCCAGAATCTGACAAGGCATAGAGATCAGAGCAATGAAATTATCCAGACAGGGTTTGTCAAAGGCCCTTTAGAAGGAAGGGCTTGAGAATAAACGCTCCCTGTTTGCCACATGAACATCGAGGTGAGTGCTCTCTCTGTCTCCAAGCCACTCCCCCTCCAGCCAACGTTACAGCCACCCACTCCCTCACACATCCCCCTCGTGCCTTCCCACTGCCGTGTCCTGTCAGGGCTTCCCAGCCCCTCATCCCTTCATGGCCCCATCCCCTCAGGCCCTGCCCCAGCCCGGCCAAGCTGCCCGGCAGCAGCGCCGCAGCCCCACAGCAGCTCCAGAGCAGCCCCATCCAGAGGCACCCGGGAGCCCTCAGCAAGGCAGGCAGCAGCAGACGGGAAGGAGGACACAGAGGGCGCTTCCTGCCTGGCACAGGGCTTGTGGCCATCTCCAGGCACCGCTCTGGCAGGGATCCCCACAGCTCCAGGCCCTGCCCAGCTGCTCTGTCACCAGCACAAAGGCTTCAGCAGAACCATCAAAGGCCAAGGGGCTTCTGGCCATTTTCCCTGCAACACTGCACGCCTGGACAGCTGGCTGAGCCCAGGCACCCTCCTCCCCCTCTTCCCCTAAGCCCTGCAGAGCCTAGGGAGCAAAAGAAAGCTCCTGGGAGTCTGTGTATTGTAACAAACTCTATATTGATATACTAAAGAAAAACCAAAAAGAAGAAAAGAACAATCTGAAAGAAATAGAAAATTCCCCCTGGCTCAGGTGGCCCCAGCAGACAGAGCCTCTGGCATCAGCTCTCTGCAGAGCTGCAGCAGCGCAGCCAGCCGAGCGCCGAGAGACGAGGCCGAGTCCTCCATGCCCTGCGGAGCTGATCTTGCAGCCTCTGGAAGATGGAATATTGCTCACTCTGCAGTGCCTGGAGGACATCCAATGTTGGAAGTGCCACGTCTGACATGGCACTGCTGGTGTCCTCTGTCAGGTGTTGAAGGTCTGAAAGAGAGAGAGACAGAGCCATGGTCAGATGCCGCATCTGCGGGGAGCCGAGGAGAGCCCCCTGGCAGGGCCATGGCAGCCGGCTCTAGCCATGGGCAGGAGGGAGCAGGGAGCAAGGGGAGCAGCCTGAAGCTGCTGGCCACAAATGCCCCGGGTGGCCCTGAAATCTCGGTGTGCTCTGCCCACGACACCCCTGGTGCGCACAGGGAGCAGAGCCCTCGGCAGCCGGGGCAGGGCTTGCAGCTCCCCCGGCAGCCCCCGCTGGCCTCACTCACCGCTGCAGATGAGCCGGAGCTCTTCCTTCCTCCCCCTCAGGTGCCGCCCGGCCATGCCTGTGAACACAGAGCCTGTCAGGGCGCCAGAGGCACAGCTCCCTGCCAGCGGCGCTGCCGGCGCTGTGGCCACACGGGCTGCTGGCCCGGCAGGGCTCAGCCCGGGCCCTTGCCGCACGCTGCCGCCCCAGGGCACGGCTGCCAGAGGGCGGCAGCAGCAATGCCCAGGCCGGGCGGGGCTCCGCAGCGCCGGGCCCGGCTGGTGCTGCCGGGGCAGCAGGCGGGGCCGGGGCCGAGCTGCGGCGGGCCGGGCCGGGGAGGGAGCCCGGGCTCGTGGCTCACCCATGAACCTGATGGCCGCCGCTCGCAGGGACTCCTGTGGGCTCCGCAGGTAGTGCAGGGCCCGGTGCAGGTGCTCAGCCGCTCTGCTGCTGTCCTCTGCCAGCTGGAGAGAGCGGCAGGAGGGAAGGCTAGGCGCGGGCTCAGCCCCTGGGCCGGGCGCTGCCTGCACCGCCCTTAGGGGGCTTCTCTGGGCTGAGGCTGGGGCTTGCAGGCTGTCCTTACCAGGCACTCGCTGAACTTCCACAGATTCTGGCTCTTCACCAGTCTTTCAAGATCCCTCCTCTTCAGGAACTTGGCCACACAAAGCAGCGTTTCCCCAGAAGCCTGGAGAGCAGCAGAGACGCGGAGATGGCCCCACAGCCCAGGGCGCAGGAGCTGCGTCCCTGTGCCATGGCCTGCAGGAGGCTGCAGCCCGGCAGGCGCCAGGCCAGGAGGCAGCCAAGCCCCCTGCCAGGGGGACAGCAGCAGCCCACGAGTCCTCACCTGTGCCACAAGCCGATTGTCATCATGGCAGTGGAAGAAGAGGGGCAGCAGGCTCTGGCGCAGGGGTGTCTTCAGGGCCTTTTTTTCCCTTTCCTGTGCAAGAGTCACCAACGTTTGGAAGAGCAGGATGGAGATCAGCTGAACCTGCCAATTGTTCTGGATGGAAGCAAGAAGACAAGACCTCAGCATTGCGGCTGCACGGGGCTCAGCTTGGCGCAGGCCTGCAAATGCACAGGACACAGTGTGCGGGCAGCAGCCAGTGGCCGTGGCTGGGGGCAGTGAGCCTTACATGGTCAAAGAGTGGCAGGAGCGCCTCAAGCAGCTGCAGTGTGATGGGGGTTGGCATCAGCGTGTCATTGTCCAAGATGATAAAGCTGAGTAGCATGACTGTCATGAAAACTATCTCTCCATCTGCATCCCACAGGAAGTGCACAAGACTTTCAGTCAGGCTCCACATTTTTTTGGTCTGTACGGAAGACAAGTTTGTGAAATGCCATCCTGCTGCCACAGGGCCCAGAGGCCAAAGGCCTGTCACCAAGCACTGGAGCAGCTGAACTGGGAGGCAGGAGAGCTGGGAGCAGCTGCCCCAGCGGCCAAAGCCCTGCCAAGCCCAAGCGACTGCATTGCCAAGCTCAGCCTCAGCCCCTGCCCCCTTCTCACCATGAAGGGCTCCTCAATGAGCTCAAGAAGGGCCCTGAGCGCCAGGCGACGCCTCTCTCTGCACTGGCTCTGCAGCTGCCTTGACAAGATTTGCAGGACTCTTTTAGCACCACGTTCACTCAAGTCCAGGAACTGGAGGACCTGAAAGGCACAGGCCAGTGACAGGGGAGCCGGCCGGCAGGAGCCCGGAGCCGCACAGGGCTGGGCCCAGGCAGCAGCACAGGGCACGGGCACTGTCCCAGGCAGCTGCGGCTCCCAGAGGGCAGAGAGCTGGGAGGCAGCTCAGCCAGGCAGTGCTGGCCATCAGGCTCACCTCCACAAGGAAGGCCAGGGCGGGCAGCTGCCAGCGTGGCTCCTGTGTGCTGAGCAGCCGGAGCAGGTAGCGAGCGATCCGGGAGCACAAGGGGACGGAGACACAGCACATCTCCCTGGCAGGAGAAAAAGGAGCCAAGGCTGTGGGCCAGGGGGACAAACCTCTGCCAGGACTGACTCCCAGAGCTCTGCTCTTTCCCCAGCATCCTGCAAGAGGCCCTGGGCTATTTGGGAGGCAGCTCTTCTGGGCACCCTCCTCTGCCAGCCTTTTCCAGTCTGCTTGGCCATCCCTCGGTGACAAGGCCCTCTGGCCCACAACTCGGGGACTCTGTGGAGCTCCCTGGGCACACATTTCAGAGGCTGTGGGGAGAAGGGGCTCTCACCTGGCCAGCAGAGCCACGGCACAGTGGTGGGTGTCAGCACATAGCAGCGTGTCCCAGCCACAATGGCTTTCCATTGCCACCACCACATCCTCGCGCTGCATTCGGCAGAGCAGGCACTTCAGGGTCTGCACTGCAAACCTGCGTGCACAGCAAAGGCCAGGTCATGCTGGGAGCACTGGCTCCTGGCCAGGGACATGGCAGGGACAGGAGAAGTGGGATGGAGCACCTGTTGGGGCTGGTGGCAAGGCCGTATTCCTCCTGGCATATCCCCTTCCAGAAGGCATCGACCTCCTCTGGCATATCCAGAGTGCTGAAGAACACTTGGGAGAGCAGATGCACAAAGAGGCGGGGGAAATGCACCGTCACCATATGTGGGACACAGGGCACCTGGAGGATCTTCCACATCACCACGGTTGCCTGCAAAGGACAAAACCCCCCGAGACAGCGCTCAGTGCCCAGGTGTCCGTGTGGCAGGGCCCGAGCTTGGCAGGGAGAGGCCCGGAGAGAGGCAGGGGGAGCACGGGGCCTGCTGGGCCTGGAGCTGCCCCTGGGCCAGGTTTCAGGCCTCTGCCTGAGGCAGGGAGATCCAGTGGGGGAAGGGGGATGGAGAGGCGGCCTTGGGGCCAGCAAAGGCCAGTTAGAGAAACTCACAGCCAGGACAAAGACACCCGTTTTGTCCCCATTGGCGGTGCACGTGCTGTGCTTGGGCCAGCTCCCCAGCACGTGCAGGAGTATCAGCAGCGCCGGCTCTGCAGTCCTGGGCGAGCACATGATGCTCTTCCACATGGTGAAAGCAGCTCTGTGGGGTTAAAGCTCTGTCTCAGGGGGGTCTCAGACACAGCAGCGGGGCCTGGGCAGCAGTGGGGAGCTGAGCTGGCTGCCAGCTCTGCCTCTGCCCAATGCCACTGGCCAGCAGCAGCCAGGCAGCCCAGCCCTGTGGGGACAGGCCCCTGAGGGGCAGCGAGGGAGCATGGCAGCAGGCTGGGGGGCTGACATGCCAGGGCTGGCAAAGGGAGCAGCCAGAGGGCCCTGGAACTCTCTGTTGGTCAGGCCAGGCTACAACCTGTACAACCTGGGCCAGGCTCTACAGGTTGATGGGCTGGGGAGCCCTGAGCCCCTCTGGGCACGTGGGCCCCATACCTGTCACAGGACGGGGCCACACGCAGGAGCGTCACGACTACGTCAGCAGGCTGTGCTTCTGTCAGATCCAGCAGGCTCCTGTTCAGCCTGTGCTCAGCAAACTGATTGGCCAGGAGCCACTGGTGGATGTATCTGACCATGGCAGGCACCTGGAGAAGGCATGGGGAGACTTGGAAAGCTGCCAGAAGGAGGAATGTCCCCAGCTTCTCCAGACAAGTGCTTCCCTTGCCACCACGCTGCCATGGCCTCCAAGAGTTCCAGTGAGCAGCAGGCATGGCTTGGGCGAGCAAGCAATTCCTGGCAGGATCAAGCCTGGCCACAGGCTGCTTACTTGCTTTGGGTTGGAAAAGCCTTCCTCTACGAGCATATCCAGCAGAGCAGCACTGGTCTTGGTTTTAAAGATGTGCGAATAGGCTCTGAGCCCAGTGCCAATGGTGCTGGTCTCTTCCGCCCAAATTTTCTTGATGAATTTGCAAACCAGCTGTAGGAGAAGGGCAAGAAGCCAGGCATGTTGCAGGCAATGCTCCAAGCGCGGTGCCAGCAGGCCCAGCCCAGGTGGGGATGGCTGCAGGTACCTGCACTGTTCTGCGGAAGAGGCCACGGGCGGGCTCCTGCTCTTGTGTGCGCTCCAGGGCTGCACCTGGCAAAGAGCGAGCGCAGCCAGAGCTGAGGGGCTGCGGGAGAGGCCGGAGAACACGGCCCAGCCCTGCGCTGCCCAGGCAGGGAGAGCCCCGGGATGCCCCAGGGGATGGAGTACAGCCCCTGTGGGGCCCCGGCCCCTTTTCTGTCCTGTCCATGGGCATGGCCCAGCGGATGGGATGGGATGGGATGGGATGGGATGGGATGGGATGGGATGGGATGGGATGGGATGCAAAGGCACCAAGCTGGCTGCAGGCACCAAGCCTGTGGCCCAGTTCTACCACTCACCCTCTTGCGGCAGCTCAATTGGCAGCACCTCTTTGGTCTCCTGTGCTGGGGCAGCTGCAGGGCCTTCTTCCTCCTCTTTCCCCCAGGCCACCTTGGGCGCTCTCGGGGGTCTCTGCTCCATGTTAGTGGCTGGATTTGTGGCTACTTGCAGGAGAGATGCCTCAGAAAAGCTCCGAGTCAGCAAGTCCTGCAGTTGTGCCTGGAAGGCACCTTCAAGACAGAAGCCTCGGCAAGGCTACAGGACAGCAAGTCCTGCACTCTGGTCTCGAGGGCTCCTGCCACAAGGACAGGAGACTCCTGACAACGATTGTGGTCGGGCCTCGAGGGCGCTGGTGGCAGGGATGGGAGATGCCTCTGGGGCACCAAATCCCACGCCCTGCCCTCGAGAGCACCTGCAGAAGAGAAGTCTCGGCAAGGCCATGCGTCACCAAGTCCTGTGGCCTGGCCTCAAGGTCAGCTGCAGGAATAAGGCTTCGCAAAGGCTGCGGGTCAGACAGGAACGAGCGTGCTGTGCAAGGACTCCTCACGGCACCGCTCTGTCCTGTTCTGCCCTGTTGTGTGCTCCCAGCAGCCGGGCAAGCTTCTATTTCCTACGTGTCACAAAGGGGCCTTGGTCACCGGGTTCTGTTCCATGGCACGGTGACCGTGCTGCAGCGTGCCAGCCAGGGCCCTTGCACACACTGCCTTCTGCCCTGGGGCTGCCCCCAGCCCAGCCCAAGTGGCCCAGGCTGGAAGGAATCCCTGGCAGCAGGTGTCTAAGGCAACCCCACAGGATCTTTAAGAAGGGCTCAGAGCATCAGCAAACTGCCCGGCTCTGCGGGCTCATTCCTATCCCCATATCTTTCACTGAGAGCATTTGAATTTCTAAATTAGAATCATTTGAAGGGAGAGGATTTCCATTTTCCATTTCAGAGAAGCCTTCTGCCTTCATTAGCAGACGCGTCTCTCTTCAAAGCAAGACAATTGTTTATCATCTTGCAGATTCGCACTTGCTGGGGAGCCCTGTTTTACACCAGGCACCTGGAGAACCATTCCCAGCAACTGGGAAATCCTAGCTGGTCCATCCACCCATAGATGAGGTCTCCAAATAATAAAGCCTCTTATTTGGCCTTATCATAAAGCAGAGCAATAGGGCTCAGGAGCTCAGTCCCTGGGTAGGGACCGGGTGCCCGAAGCTGGCTCGCTCATGCCAACGCCGCGGGGCTGCCATCTAGCAAGCACGGTGATTATCAGCTCTATAGCGATTGCAAGCTCTCAGGATTTCAGCTCTGCTTGCTTGGTAGTGGTGCCCTGGGCTGGAGGCTGCAGCAGACGGAGAGAGAGGAGAAGGAGAAGGCGCAGGCTGTTCCACGAAGATGGCTTTATTTGGGGAGGTCCGTGAAGGGTCTCTGCTCTTCTTCTTTCTCCCCTAATGGGGTACAGTATGCTTCTTTTATAGGGTTGGAAAGGATTCAAGCTTGACCAATGGGTAAGGGGTTAACATGACATTGCCTTATAGGGTTACAACGGTAGGTTAAGGGGTGGAGGACAGGAAAACAGGAATTTTCTTTTGCTGTTTCAGCATTCCTATTGTTCATATCCTCCATGGTACTTTTCCTAAATCTATGGGGTTTACTACAACTCCACTTTCTGTTTTTACAAAAAAGGCGTTTGTTATAGTTCTTTTGAAACAGTGAACAAGGCACGAGAACATAGCTAACACAATAACAACTACAAGGAGAATCAACAACATTCCCTTAACAAGGATGCAGCCCATCCTGTTAATCCCCATTGCCCGAAAAGTTCATTGACCCAATCTGGGATTCTTTCTACTTTCAAGTCCTTCACGAAATCTTTCAGTTTCTGGATGTTCGCATGGCTGGATTCCGAGCGTGAAGAGAGGTTGAAGCAGCACATCCCTTCGAAGTCTTCACAGCCGTGTCCATGGGCAAGCAGCAGGAAGTCGATTGCTGCTCGATTTTGGAGCGAAGCCTGTCTTGTGGTTTCTTCTTCCTTTAAGAGATCACTCAAGGCTGCAGATGTAGCGTTAGCTTGTTTACTGAGCCAGCACCCACGGTGATTGATTTCACCGAGGGCCTTAGCTGCAGCTACCCAGGGTAAAAACAGGGAGACAGCAATCTTTTTTGGTTTGTTCCAATCATATAATTTAGGATCACAATTTTCATCAAATTCAGTGTAGGACCTTTTTTGTCGTTTTGATTCGCTTTCTTTTTTCCAATTATGTAACAGGGTGATGTTTGGGGTAAGGGTAGAAAGTTTTCCAAGGGTACAGGGACCTCCCTGGAGTCGGGAGGGGATCCCAGCCCATACTCTGTCACCACAGATGAGAAACATTCCCTTGGGTAATACTTTGGGATGGAGAGAGAACACAGAAATCACACAAGCCATGTAAT
The DNA here is from genome assembly GCF_023055355.1 of Agelaius tricolor. Taxonomy (NCBI): domain Eukaryota; kingdom Metazoa; phylum Chordata; class Aves; order Passeriformes; family Icteridae; genus Agelaius; species Agelaius tricolor. Next base: position 4,477,405 of record NW_027269299.1, on the reverse strand, counting down.
TGCACCAATCATGAGAATTATAGGCTTTGTTAATTGGTGATATCTCTTTTTGATATGTGTTTTTGTTCTGGTCAATTTCTGGCCAATTGTTTCTTGGACGTCTAAAGTAAAATTTGACATAGTATGTGGCCTTGGAGGACCCCAACAGATCTAATTCTTGGGGTTCCTCTCGAGCATCTGGCAGAATTTTTGTCCACTCATCCCAAGTATCAACCACATTGGGTCTCTTACCTGTGGTGCGGAGGATCTCTGAGTTATAGACAGGCCAGTCATCTGCTACAAAGGGAATTCCTACTAGACATGTGGAAAGTGGGTTATCAATGCTTCCCATGGACAAGCACATGTTGTCTTGTTTTAATGTTTTTGCTAAGGTTACCCAAACATTATGGCTGGGCTGTGGGCTAATCCAGCCGAAGGCATGCGGTACGGTGAAGAACATCCAGGCAGCAGTGAGGACAGCAGCAACAGAGATATTTTTCATCTTTGGGCAGGAATAGGGCTTCTGATAGGGAATATAAGCAGAATTTGTTATCTTTATGATGAGAGGGTTTTCTGCCTTGTTCTTTTCTGTCTTCCCCTCCTCCCCCCCTTTTTTCTTTTAATTTCTAAACTACACTATGGGAGGAGGAGTGGGTAGAAGGTTAAGGGGTTTTAAAAGGTTAGGGAGGGGGAATAACAGGGTTTTTTTTGGTTTTTTTTTTTTGTTTCTTCCTTTAAATACAAAAAAAACAGTGTAACAACATGTAGTTCAGAGAACGCTTTTGTGTTAAGGCTATCTATGGTCTGATGCAGCAGACTGTTGTTTAGCTTTTCAGTTTTGTCTGCTGTCTTGTAATGGGGCGGTCTGTTCTTGTGTTTGTGGGTATTTGGCGACGTCTTCGTCTCCAGGCAGAGCTGGTTTGGTTTTGAGGTGGTCTTGTGTTTGCCTCAGGAGAGTTCTTGTCCCCGTTTGCAGGAGTAGTGTTTGCAGTGCCTAAGTATGGCTTTATGTTTTTTCCTGGGTACCACCTTGGACCAGATGGTAGTAGCACGCACGCATATCCTCTACCCCAGGTAATCAACTGGTGAGGCCCAGAAATTTGGTGTGTTTCAGGGTCCTTCACGAGCACAGGTGGTTTCTCAGTGAGCTTTGCTTGGGTGGTATTTGCAAAGTGGCGAAGTATTGGTGGGTCAGGCTCTGATGCTGTGCAGTTCAGGAAGTTGATGACGTAGAGAGCCTTGCAAAGTCTTTCCACTGGAGATGTGATTCTCGTGTCTCTGTTCTGTTGATCGAGGACTCTTTTGAGGGTTTGATGTGTCCTTTCCATGATGGATTGTCCTGCGGGGTTTACAGGTATGCCGGTCTTGTGTGCTATTCCCCATTCATTGAAGAACTCCTTTAACTTGCGGGAAGTGTAGGCTGGTCCATTATCTGTTTTAATCTCTTTTGGTACACCCAGGGCAGCAAAAGTGAGGAGAAAGTGTTTTATTGTTTGAATGGTATTTTCTCCTGCATGTGATGATGCAAATACTGCTCCCGAAAACGTGTCGACTGATACATGCACGTATTTTGACCTTCCAAAAGGTGCGAAGTGAGTTACATCTGTCTGCCACAGCTGGCAGCTATTCAGACCTCGGGGATTGACCCCTGTCCCCATGGATGGTATCTGATAGTTCTGACAGTTCGGACATGTAGCCACAATAGCCTTTGCCTGATCCTTTGAGAGCTTAAACATTCTCATAAGGGCAGGTATATTTTGATGAAAAAACACGTGTGACAACTCTGCCTGGGCAAAGATGTTAGGAACATTAGCAGTTTCTGCTGCCATTGCTAATGCATCTGCTTTCCTGTTGCCTTCTGCAACAAAACCTGGGAGGTCTGTGTGTGACCTCACATGCATTATATGGTAAGGTTGCTTTCTGTGGGAGATTAGGTATATTAATTTAGAGAGCAGTTGGTACAACTTTGGATTAGAGACCTCTTTGAGAAGAGCATGTTCTGCTCTCATCGCTATCCCAGCGACATACGCTGAATCTGTAACCAGATTGAAAGGCTCGTTTTTAAACTTTTCAAAGGCTCTGACAACAGCTGCTAATTCTGCATTCTGTGGAGATCCCTCCACTATTTGTATGTCAGAGTGCCAATCTTGTGTTTGGGGGTCTCTCCATGTAACCACCGACTTGTGGGAAGACCCTGAGCCATCTGTAAAGAGGGTTAGAGCCTTGAGAGGTTTTCTACTTTGGATTTGTTTTGGAATCAAATGGAAGGTTACATCAGGGTTAAAAAGTTTGTGTTTTGGGATCCTAACTGAAGTTTGGCCCGTGTAGCTATCCAGGGCAAACTGGAGGCTTTCATTGGTCTGGATCAAATCCTCAAAGTCTGTAAGAGTTATTGGTAAGTATATGCATTCAAACTCACAACCTGAAAGAGAGTGAAGGCGAGTCCTTGCCTTTTTTATTAAATGTGCTATGACCTCCTGGTAGGTGGTGAGTGTCTTTGTGGGCTGGCTATTTGTAAAGACCCATTCCAGTATCAACAAAGGGTCTCGAAGCTGGGAGTCCCATTGGAAAATCAGTCCATGGAATCGAGGTGCTTTTCCCAGGATGATGAACTGGAAAGGCAGGCTGGGCTCGAAGCGATGGGCTTTGCATGAAGACAGGGCTTCCTGGACTTTGGTGATGGCACCTCTGGCTTCTTCTGTGAGAGTGCAGGGAGAGTCCAGGTCCTTAGGTCCACAAAGAAGGTTGAACAAGGGAGCAAGGTCCTCTGTTGTAATTCCTAGCAGTGGACGTACCCAGTTGATGGATCCGCAAAGGCTGTGTAAGTCCCTGAGGGTTTTTGGGTCGTCATTTATGGTGATCTGCTGAGGTACGATGGTCCTTTCCCGGATCTGGACTCCAAGGTAAGTCCATGGCTTGGTGTACTGGATTTTGTCCTCACAAATCTCCATTCCTGCCTTTTCTATGGTTTCAATAGTCTTTTTAACTGTTTTGTCCAAGTAAGCTTTGTCTGAAGCACACACCAGGATGTCATCCATATAGCGATGGATGATAGCATCGGGGAATGATTTCCGAATGGGAGACAGGATGTGAGCCACGTACCACTGGCAAATAGTGGGCGAGATTTTCAGGCCTTGAGGAAGATAACGCCAATGATATTTTTTGAGTGGGGCCTCCTTGTTAAGAGAGGGAATGGAAAAGGCAAACTGTGGAGCATCCTCAGGGTGCAGAGGAATGCTGAAGAAACAGTCCTTAATGTCTATGATAGCAAGTGTCCAGTCTCTAGGCAGCATCGATGGGGAGGGCAGGCCAGGCTGGAGGGGGCCCATGTCCTTGATGACCTCGTTGATTCTGCGAAGGTCGTGGAGAAGCCTCCACCTGTTTGTCCCAGGCTTTGGTAGAACAAAGACTGGAGAGTTCATAGGGCTGTTGGACTCCACTATGTGGCCTTTTGCGAGCTGTTCTTCCACGAGGGTGTTTAGGGCGCGCAGTTTGGCTTTATTGAGGGGCCACTGTTCAATCCAGAGTGGCTTGTGACTTTTCCAGGTGAGACGAGGGGTTTCTGGCAGCGCACTTAGCTCAGTGGCCCCGATTAGAAATCCTGAGTGGGAATACGTAGGGAAGCTCCCCACTGGGATAGAACGTCTCTGCCCCAAAGGGTGATGGGGGCCCTTACCACGAATGGACGAATGGTTGCCAGCTTGCCTTCAGGCCCTTCCACGAGGATGTTGTTCTTGCTTCTTATGGACACTGTAGTTCCGCCAATCCCTGAAACCATGCCTGCAACAGGTTGTAGATCCCAGTGTGCTGGCCATTCTGAGCGGGCGATGATGGTCACATCAGCACCGGTGTCCAGCATCCCTGGCAGGTGGGTCTTCTCGCCTTTGCAGGTGAGGCCGCACTCGATGGTAGGCTTGGATGGTCCCATGACTTGTGCCCACATAGCTGTAGGGTTGAGAGGAATCTGTTCCCTGTGATCCTTTGGGAGTAAAAAGACTTGTGCTACTGGAGTTCCCTTTGAAAGAAAAAATGGTGAGTCTATGCAGTATACCTGGACGAGAATTTCTTGTCCTGGCTGCACTGTCAGCACTTCTGGAACAACGAAGATCTCCTTTGGGCTATTAAGAGAGTCACCTATAATTAAAATGTGCAAAGGACCACCTTTTGGCCCATATTTGCCTGTGGGAACACGGTGAACATTCTCATTATTAAAGTCAATGGACAAAGCAGTTACCAGTTGACGGCGGGTTCCCATCTGGGTTGCCCCGTGGGTTGGATCCTCTTCTTGTGGTCTGGAACCTCCTGGGATGGTGCGGGGTTGGGTCTGGGTGGCCTTTGATTTGTTGTCAACGCCCGGGGCTCGACCGCACGACGCAAGAAGTTTCCCGAATGCTGCTGGTAGCGCTGCTGATTCTGGGGTCTTTGGTAATTGTTACGGTGGTATCGGGGGTGTGATCTCTCTGGGCAGTCCTTTATATAATGTCCAAGATCCCCACAGTGATAGCATTTAGCTTGGTCTTTAGAAGCTATTACTGCATATGCCCCAGAAACTCCTTCAGCAATACCCTTAGCAACTGCTCGGGCCACTGTATTTTCAGTGGACATGTGGCGTGTACAGCATTCCAGCATTTGCTCTATGGTGGGGTCTGTGTCCATGGGTAGAGACCTCAAAATGGCTTTGCATTTTTCATTTGAGTTACACAAGGCAAGTTTACATAAGAGTTCCTTCTTTGCCTCTGTGCTCTCTATCTGTTTCTCCAGAGCATCTCTAAGTCTGTCCACAAATTTGATAAAACTTTCATCTGTCCCTTGTTTAATAGTAGAAAAATGCATTGTTGGCATTGACTCATCATGCACGAGAAGTAAAGAGGTTTTTGCTGCGAGAGCGATGTCCTGCAGTGCCTCTTTATTCAAGGTTTCCAATTGGTCTGCTGGTTTCTGTAAGTCACCTTCACCAGCTAGTTGAGCTACCGTAAAATTCGTCTTATTAGCATCCGCAGAATATGAATCTGATAATGTTTTTAAATGTCTTTTCCAATGCCTGTCCCATAACAAATATTCTGCTGGGGACAGGAGGCAGTGTGAAATATTTTTTACATTGTGGGGAAGTAAGACATGTGCTGAGAACATGGCTTCTAAGAAATTTCTAAAAATATGTGAGCTTCGCCCATGTTCTTTGGCTGTATTTCTTAATTGCACTAGTTCCTTGTTCGAGTTAGCTTTCCACGTCTTTATAGCGGACTCGCCACCATTCCGTCCTTGCTTATATTCTACTGGGAAAGCATTAATTTTCTGTGCCAGCTCCCAGTCTCCAGCCTTTGTCGCTTCTACTTTAATAAGAGCCCATGGATCCGTGTGGATCGTATCAGAATCAGATTCACTGCAAGAGCTCTGGTCCTCTGAGGAGGACTGAGGGGGGGTTGCTATCCGTGACTTATGCTTTTTTCGTTTAGAAGCGTTTTTCAAAGGTTTCAATGGCTGGGGGGGAGACATGTCATGACCTGGGTAGGGGGAGGTGCCAATGGAGCTGGGATGGCAGCACAGCACGCACAGGACCGGGTGGCGGGGGTAGCACTTTGGGGGGTGTCTGGGATTCCATTGGGGTGGCATTGAGGGTGGGTGGGGGGTTGGGGGGATGCGTGGTGGGGGCAGGGGGGCTGGGCGGGGTGGGGGTGCGGGCATGGGGGGAGTGGGGGTGAGCCGGCAGTGGTACCAGTCTGGGGTGCCGCAGTTACGGGGTGGTGTGGTGGGACTGTGCTTGTGTGAGGTGTCCCTGCTGTGGCAGGCAGGGAGCAGGGGGAGGCGGCGGGGATGGACACGGGCTCGGGAGCGGCGGGGGTGAGGCTCGGGGAGCCCTCGGGAGGGGCCAGGCCAGTCGGAGCCGGGGCGGGGGGAGCGGGGGTGGCGGGTGCGGCGGCGGGAGGGATGGTGGGGGACACCAGCGCGGGGGTGGGGGGGCCGCAGCGGAGGGGGACGGAGCCGACGCAGGGGTGGAGGGGGCGGCAGAGGCAGGAAAAGGGACCCCCGGGACCGGAAGCAAGGAGGAAGCCGAGCCGGGGGTAGGGGGGATGTGTGGAATTACAGATAAGAGAGGATCCGCGGAGTTGGGCAGCGCAGGTCCCGCAGGGGTGGAGGATGTGGGAGGGGGAACTGGGGTGGGCAGCGTAACCTCTGCTTTAGGAGTAACGGAGGCGAGAGGGACTTTAGGACCGAAGGGGTGGTGTGAGATATGCAAGTGACATTCCTCTGAGTCCTTATCAATCTTGTTAGTATTTGAAGAGGAAGTGTCTGTTACCGACTACAAAATCTTTTCTCTGTTAAATCTTTCAACGGTTTTAGTTATTATATGGAATAAAGGCAAATAGTTAGTTACAGAGAAATCCTGGTTTGTTTGGGAGATATATATTGTGTTCCCAATCATATCCCAAAACGAATTTTCAATGACTGCTTTCTTATCAGTATCAGGGTATTGCGAAATAATCCAAGTTACAAATTTTTTAAGGTTAGTTTTTGAGAGCTTGCCTTAAGAAAAGGAGAAGTTGTTAGCAGATAAGATTTCTAAAATAGTCAAATATATCTCTCTCTCGGTTTTACTTAGTTTTAATGTACTAAAAATTGTACCCATGTTAATGGTTAGCCCTTCCAGCAGAAAAAACATGAAAAAAAAAGAAAAAAAAAAACGAAAAAAAAGTTTTGGAGCCCCGAAGTTATGCACGCAATATTAGCTAATACGTACAGTCCCTGGGGTCCAAGATCTGTGGAAGGGGTCTGCTGCGTCAGTTCTTCTCAGAACTTTCTGTTGTTCAGATGTAAGTTTTGAGTGTCGAACTGACCCTCCTGGGGAAAGGATTTTCTAAAATGAAAAGTCCCTTCACACAAGGAGCGGCTTCCCAAACAGGCAATCACAGAAAACCCCGGGGGGGTTTCGTTGCTCAACCAACGGATATCGCCTCTGGGGGGTCCGAAGTAGTTGGGCCGCCACTTTAATAAAGCCTCTTAATGGCGTTATCATAAAGCAGAGCAATAGGGCTCAGGAGCTCAGTCCCTGGGTAGGGACCGGGTGCCCGAAGCTGGCTCGCTCATGCCAACGCCGCGGGGCTGCCATCTAGCAAGCATGGTGGTTATCAGCTCTATAGCGATTGCAAGCTCTCAGGATTTCAGCTCTGCTTGCTAGGTAGTGGTGCCCCGGGCTTGAGGCTGCAGCAGATGGAGAGAGAGGAGAAGGAGAAGGCGCAGGCTGTTCCATGGAGATGGCTTTGTTTGGGGAGGTCCGTGAAGGGTCTCTGCTCTTCTTCTTTCTCCCCTAATGGGGTACAGTATGCTTCTTTTATAGGGTTGGAAAGGATCCAAGCTTGACCAATGGGTAAGGGGTTAACATGACATTGCCTTATAGGGTTACAGAGATTGGTTTGGGGTGGAGGACAGG
>NW_027269299.1:4402500-4460000 GCF_023055355.1 Agelaius tricolor | reverse complement strand
CCACCCCAGCGGCTTGCTCCGGGAGCGGGGAGCAACGGAGTGCTCCCCGAGTCTGCATTTAGGGGGACGAAGGCCCTGCATGGCAACGACGACGACTGCAACGACGACGACTGCGACGATGACGACGCCCGCCGGGCCGCAGTGAAGGGATCGAGGCCTCCTAGGGAAACGCTTCCCTCGCCGAACCCCTGACTGCCTTCCCTCGGGCACCAGTGGGATGCCGCTGCTGCCACCGCCACCGCCGCCCACTGCGGGCAACGGGCCAGAGAGGCGACCCCAGCCGTGCCGCTAGCGTGGCCCCCGGATGGCTATTGATCATCAAGCGATCCTCAGACAGGCGTAGCCCCGGGAGGAATCCGGGGCTGCACGTGCCTTCGAATGGTCAATGGTCAATGTGTCCTGCAATTCACATTAATTCTCACAGCTAGCTGCATTCATCATCGACGCACGAGCCGAGTCATCTACCACTAAGAGTTGTCTGGCTTTCGGGCACTGCTCACGCCAAGCGGCCCCTTTTTTTGTTACTCTGGGGCCAAGGACGCGGGGGTGCGCACCTGGCTTTGACCGTACGAGCACACAGAAACAGAAGGTGGAATAAAAACCAACTGGAGCAACCCACGCTCCGAAGGCCGGCCAAGAGGTGGGGGAGCCCGCGCTCCTGACCGCCTCCCCCATGAGGGGTGACGCCGACCTCACAAATGCTGTCCTTCGGAGGCGGACCAGGCACCCGGGCTCGGCCTGGCCACCACGTAGAGGGCCACGCAGCGCGCGCTGGAATGCGGGAGGGCACGGCAGCCCACCCGTGTCTCACTTTCACGGGACGACAGGCACAAAACACACGGCATGCGGCTGGGGGCGCGTGGCCATCGGCCCCCACACACGGCGGCTCTCCCTTGGCCCCCGACGCCGCGGGCCTCACAGAGTGCCGCTGTGCCGCTGCACGGCCGGCTTATCTCTTTCCCCACTGCATGGCCTTCCCCTGGCTCGAGACGGCACGCGACGATGACCAGCCCCTGCCGGCACGCCTCCTGCGGGACCGCTCCCCTGCCGGGTGGGTGAGAGACCGGTGGATGCGCTCCGCTGCCAGCCCCGAGGTGGGTGCCACCGAGAGCCAAGCTGGCATAGCCAGGGCCCAAGGCCTGCCGGACGGCAGACCCTGCTGCCACCGGGGCTGCACTCCCAGGACCGCCACCGCCGCGTCGCACCGCCGGGGCCCCTTACCTCGGGCACGCACCCGGCAGAAGGCAGGACGGCGCTGAGCTGGGGTGCAAGGCCTGCGCTCCTCGTTTGCACGCGGAGACCAGGCGGGGAGAAGCGCCCCTGCGGCTGCCCTGTGCGCCTTCCTGCGGCCCACACACGGCCAGGAAGGGCGATGGAGGATGCGACGAGCGGGGCCCGGGACGGGACCGCCACCGGCTGACGGCGGGCGCCTTCCGGCTGACCGTCCCCGCAGGGAGGGACACGCGTCGAGCGGCGCCGCGGCCGCACGGCACGAGATCGCCTGTGCTCGCGGGCCTCCGCCGCCGGAGGGCCCACCGAGCGCTCGCCCCCACCAGCAGGCAGGCAGTCGAGCCAGGGGACGGCTGGCGGACAACGGCGCTGCCGGTGCGCGTTCGAGGAGAAAAGGCCGTCAAGGGGAGGAGAGGTGCTGGATGCAGCGCCACGCGTGCCAGAGACCGCGGCAGCGGGTTGAGGAGAGAGAGCGCGGGTGGGCCCCAGGGGCCGCGATCCCGCGGCTGAGGAAGGGCAGAGAGGGCGCACTCTCTGCCGGCGTCGCCCATTACGGCGAGGCGAGCGGGTGGGCCCCCATGGGCCATGGAGAGGGGGGACAGGGCACCCCTCCCTGGCGCAGCACGGTTTACCCCCGCGGCGCGGGCGGGACAACGACAGCGACAGAGGAGCGCAGCCGGTGGCAACGGGACAACCACTGCAGGGGATCGGTGGGAGTAGCTGCTCCCCACTCCTCAGTGGCACCCCGCATGGCCACCGCCCGGTATGCCTGCCGCCACCGCCGCCGGCGGGCCACGCTGAGCCGCCCAAGTCTTTAAACCGCCGCCTGCCCCCGCTGGCCCCTTTCGGCAAACCCACAGCATTTGACGATGCCGAGGGAAAAAAACTGGGGGGGCCGCCGAGGTGCGGAGCGCTAGGTACCTGGCCCTGGGGCGAGGGAAACGACCTGCATGGCCCCACCGGGGTGCCTCCCCTGCTGCTGCCTTTGGGGAGCGTACACTGGCGGGGGCGCGCCTGACATCTGCCGCCACCACCGCCATGTCCTTCTCGGAGCCCGGGGTTTCCCTCAGTAGCCTGGCACTGCGCGCCCAAGAGGACTGCCGTGGCTCAGGCCGCCCCGCCACCCAGCTCCCTCACCCTTGCCACCTCGGCCGCCAATGGGTGCCACAGCCGGATGGCCGGCCGTCGCTCGAGGGGCGCAGCAACGATGGGATGGGCCCGCCTCCGGGAAGGGGCCGTGCCGAGCACCCCTCCCTCCTGACACTCATGCGGCTATCTCGCACGCACACCGAGGAGAGCCGAGCTCGGGAGAACTCGGGCCGTGCCAGGGCACCTGCACGTGGCACGCTGGCAACCGGCGTTCGGCGGCGCCGGCCGTGGCGGCGAGAGGCTCAGGGGCCTGCGGCCGCGCCCCCACTGTCTGGCGGGGACGGACCGGCGGCAGACTGGCGCAAGGCTGGGGTGGGAGGGGTGGTGTGGGGGGCGGGGGGGCAAGCCGCTGCAACAGCGGTGAGCGTGCCATGCTACTAGGCCCAGCCGTGACACACGGTGTAGCGCGGGGAGAGCCCCGCCTGCGTGCACGGTGGCGGGCGCGCGTGACACGCTTTTCCCCCCTCTCCCAATTCTGACCACCCGCGCCCGGAGGTGCCGCACGCCTCTGGGCTCTCTCTCTCTGGGGCTGTGGCGCGCGGCGAAGGGGAAGGGCGTGTGGCCCCTGGTGCTGACCGGGGCCGGCAGTCAGGGGCCGAGCGTGCGAACGGAGCGGGCGCACGAATGACACCGCGCGCATGCGGCCAGCCAGACGGCCTGGCACAACGCGGCCGGGGCCAAGCCCCACTGGTAATGATCCTTCCACAGGTTCACCTACGGAAACCTTGTTACAACTTTTACTTCCTCTAGATAGTCGAGTTTGACCATCTTCTCGACACTCCGGCAGGGCGGTGGCCGACCCCGCCGAGGCCGATCTGAGGACCTCACTAAACCATCCTAATTGGTAGTAGCAACGGGCAGTGTGTACAAAGGACAGGAACTTAATCAACGCGAGCTTATGACCCGCACTTACTGGGAATTCCTCGTTCATGAGGAAGAATTGCAATCCCTGATCCCCATCACGAATGGGCTTCAATGGGTTACCTGCGCCTGCCAGCGGAGGGTAGGCACAAGCTGAGCCAGTCAGTGTAGTGCACGTGCGGCCCCGGACATCTAAGGGCATCACAGACCTGTTATTGCTCAATCTCGGGTGGCTGAACGCCACTTGTCCCCCTAAGAAGTTGGACGCCGACCGCTCGGGGGTCGCGTAACTAGTTAGCATGCCAGAGTCTCGTTCTTTATCAGAATTAACCAGACAAATCGCTCCACCAACTAAGAACGGCCATGCACCACCACCCACGGAATCAAGAAAGAGCTCTCAATCTGTCAATCTTGTCCGTGTCCGGGCCGGGTGAGGTTTCCCATGTTGAGTCAAATTAAGCCACAGGCTCCACTCCTGGTGGTGCCCTTCCGTCAACTCCTTTCAGTTTCAGCTTTGCAACCATACTTCCCCCCGGAACCCAAAGACTTGGGTTTCCCGGGAGCTGCCCAGCGGGTCATGGGAATAACGCCACCAGATCTCCAGTCGGCATCGTTTATGGTCGGAACTACGACGGTATCTGATCGTCTTCGAACCTCTGACTTTCATTCCTGATTAATGAAAACATTCTTGGCAAATGCTTTCGCTCTAGGCTGTCTTGCGCCGGTCCAAGAATTTCACCTCTAGCAGCACAATACCAATGCCCCTGGCCATCCCTCTTAATCATGGCCCCGTTTCCGAAAACCAACGAAATAGAACCGGAGTCCTATTCCATTATTCCTAGCTGCAGTATGCCGGCGGCCAGCCTGCTTTGAACACTCTCATTTTCTCAAAGTAAACGCTTCGGGCCCCGCGGGACACTCAGCTAAGAGCATCAAGGGGGCACCGAGAGGCAGGGGCTGGGACAGGCGGTGGCTCGCCTCGCGGCGGACCGCCAGCTCAATCCCAAGATCCAACTACGAGCTTTTTAACTGCAGCAACTTTAACATACGCTATTGGAGCTGGAATTACCGCGGCTGCTGGCACCAGACTTGCCCTCCAATGGACCCTCTCTCAAGGATTTAAAGTGCGCTCATTCTAATTACAGGGCCTCAAAAGAGTCCTGTATTGTTATTTTTCGTCACTACCTCCCCGGGTCGGGAGTGGGTAATTTGCGCGCCTGCTGCCTTCCTTGGATGTGGTAGCCATTTCTCAGGCTCCCTCTCCGGAATTGAACCCTGATTCCCCGTCACCCGTGGTCACCATGGTAGGCACAGACAGTACCATCGAAAGTTGATAGGGCAGACATTCGAATGGGTCGTTGCCGCCACGGGGGCGTGCGATCGGCTAGAGGTTATCTAGAGTCACCAAAGCTGCTGGGCGGGCCCGGGTTGGTTTTGGTCTGATAAATACACGTGTCCCCAGAGGTTGGCACTCGTCGGCATGTATTAGCTCTAGAATTACCACAACTATCCAAGGAGCGGGAGAGGAGCGACCAAAGGAACCATAACTGATTTAATGACCATTCGCAGTTTCACTGTACTGCCCGTGTGTACATAGACATGCATGGCTTAAGCTTTGAGACAATCATATGCTACTGGCAGGATCAACCAGGTAGCTGCCGCCCACAGCGGCGCCGCGAAGCGTCGCGCGAGCGCCCGGACAGAGCGCCTGGATGCGCCCGGCCCACTGGCAAACTCACCCAGCGCCAAACCCTGACCGTCCCGGGCTTCTTGAGCTGCTCCGACCTGCGGGAGCAGCATCGCGGGCGAAGACACAGCAGCGGGCGGCGGCGTGGCAGTGACAGGCGCTGGCGGCAGGGACAGTGGCCGGCCACATCGCGGCCCGGCGGCGCCTGGGGTGGGGAATGGCGCCACGCGTGAGGGATGCCCCTCGGCGACGGCCGACCCCAGCGGCCGGCCCTTCCCGCGACGCCATGGGCAAGGATCCGGGAGCGCTGCGCAGCTTTTCACCACTCGGATGGAGCTCGAGGCTTCATCTCTCTCTCTCTCTCTCTCTCTCGCTTTTCTTCCCGGGGCCCGCGCTCCGGTTCAACACTCGGCCTCACGCTCGAAATGACAGGCGCGGCGTGCAGAACGGGGCTCAGCTGGGGCTGACCCGCCCCCCCACCAAAGCCGAGAAAAACCCGCCCGCTGACCGGCCACCGGTGAGGTTGGGCCGAGCGGGGCCCCGCTAAAACGGAGCAAACCCCGTCCCGGCACGTCCCCCCACCGGGCCATGCAGAACACGCCGGATGTGCTAGAGGCGGCAGCGACCCAACGAGGCAGGCGCGGCCCGGACACCGAGGCCCCTTTTCAGCCAGGGCGGCTCGCTCTGCAGCAGGTGGCGGAACGGCAAAGGAGTGCATGGACCAGGCTCTGTTCCACCTGCGTCCGCACCCCATCGGGTTCAGGCACTTTCGCCCTGTCTCTTTTCTCTCTCGCCTCTCTCCCTTCTCGTGGCTCAGCTCCAGCCGCACCACCGCCGGCGCTGCTTGTGGCCGGCACCCACACAGGCGCTACCCGGGCCGGGGCCGGCACCGGCACCTCGCGTGGGTTTTTAAGGACACCTCAAGGCTCGCGGGACCATGCGGCCGTCAGACAGCTCAGGACAGTAAAGACGCCCTTCCCCAGGCCAGCGGGAGGGGCGACACCTCACCTGCGACGGGAAGCGAATTGGAAAGGAGACTGCCCTGCCTGAGCACCGGACCCCCCCCGCCGTGGCTTCCCCATGACAGAGAAGCCTTGGAAGGAGAGCGGGCCTGCCAGGGGCCCTCTCTGATGCCACCTGAAAAGCCACATCGATCAGGCTCAGCTCTGGGAAGGAGCTGCGCGAACAGCAACAAGGGCCCCAAGGCCACGGTCCTGGGACAACGGCGATGGCTGCCCAGCCCACCTGCAGATTGGATTGCTCGTGGCAGCAGAGGAGAGCGGGGGGGGCCGCCACCCGCCCGCGGCCAACAACAGCTCCCCTTTCGGCTACGCAATTGCGGGACTCGCCGGCCCCCGCCAGGCCGGGGGGGGACTCGGCAGCCCCCAACACCCCCTTCTGGCCTGGGGAACCCGGCCGAGCATGTGAGAAAAAGTGCCACCGACCTGGCGCCACAGGCCACCGGCTTTCGCCCGGCCTCGCGGCGGTTGGCTTTCCCTTCCGGAAAAAAAAGCCGGGGGACGGCACGACAAAAAAGGCACATGGAGGTGCCTTCGCAACGACCCGTGCTAGCCACGGGGGCCGCAGGGCCAGGGGCCCGGAGGGAAGCCGAGGTACGCGCCTCCCCACGACAGACCCACCAGCATTCTGCTCGCACCTTTGTCGCAACGCTTCTCGGTGCCGCGGCTTAGGGCCGTGAGAGAAAAATAAAGAGGCCCGCAAAGGCCTGGTGGGCGCCACCCCAACTCTGCCCGCCTCAACAAAAAGCAACAGACCCGGCACCACAAACCCGGCCCGCCTGGCATAAGCGGCTCAGTTGATCCAGCCACGACCGAGGTAGGTGAGGCGCCGCCGCCTCGCCCAGGACCAGTCCGGGGGGGCTCTCCGTCGGGTGCCGGGCCCGTAAAAAAAAAGAAAAAAACTGGGCCAAAAAATTCTGCCCACCACAACGCGGGTCCCCGGCTTAAGGCCAAGGAAGGGCGACGGCTTCAACAACGCAGGCCGGGGACCACCGCCGCCGCCAAGGCGGACCCACGGGCCCAAAACAACAGCAAATGATTCTGGAGCAGAGGCATTGCTTGAAGAAAACTCTCCCCTGCTTTGTCTGGGCAATCCTTAACCAGTGTGTTACATGCCTCTTGCTGCCAATTTCTTGCTCAACAGTGTGATAGATGAATCTGATTCGTGCTAACAATTTTAACTATATTTTAAATATTTTAGAAAATATTTCTTAAAAAGTAAGAGAGGAAAAGGATATGGAATTAGTGACACAAAACAGATGTTTTCAGATGTTCATGAGAAAACAGGATGCAGGATGTAGTTTGAGATAAGTAACATCCCCAAAGGCAATAGGCTTCAGGATAATTAAAGAATCAGCCTTGACATGGACAAAATTGGGATGATTCCAGGTATCTATGAAATCATAAGGCTTCTTTTTGGAATATAATGCTGGCTTCTATAACACAAGACGTGGGGTGCACGTGCAACTTGTGGGGTTGTTCAAAGGACAGTGATGATGAGGAGAAGCCTTCGTGGGAAGCGACCACCAAAAGCCTAAAGACCCCTTAGAAACAAGCAGAGCATGCACTGTGCAGTACAGTGACATAGATTTCAAGAATCAAAAATAGGAGGAGATTGACAGAAAATTAGTGATGAATATGTATTAGCATCCAGTCTAGAAGTTGTGTTTGGATTCTTTATCTTTTGAATGGGAGGCAGGGTGAGAAAACCCCCCTGTATCCTGACTGGTTTTGCTTATGCTTTATCCAAACCACTGCCAAATTATTTTGTATCTGCTTGATTCTATTTGATTGCATGATTTCATATAAAATTGCTGCTCAATTAAAATTGCTGCTCAATTCTAATGTTGGTTTATTAAATTAGACATATAGGGACCTCATTCATAACAACAGCCCACCTCAGTCACCTACCCGTTGGGACTGTGCTTTCTACTGAGCCAGTCCTGCCAGAAAAGCAGCTTTAAACACACCTCTAAGAAGGCACTGAGCCAGATAAAGCCCATCCATTCCCCTCTGCCCAGGGCCAGTCCCCTGTACATCTGGCAGCCTGCAAAATCTAACACCCCCTCAGGCTCCAACACATTGTTCCAGCCCAAAGCATAAAGGCAATTTGTTTGGTTAAAGCTGAAGTCATTCCTGCAGGTCCTCGGCCTTCCAAGGCCAACGCTGCCACTCCGGAGGGAATCCTGTGACCCCGAGCATTTGATGGTGACCACACCAAAGCAAGAGGTGGCTCCTTCAGCAGGAGAATGGCACATGGCAATGCTGTGCCTTTGTGTCCCCAGCCTTCCCCCCATTGTTTCAGCAATGGCAGCTACACTTAGGCAGCTTCAGCAGAGCTTATTTGTGTTGGCTGAGTGCAGATCAGGACTCCCAGACCACCTCTAACAGCAGGTGACAACAGCACCTGCACACTGAGGTCTTTTGCTGGAGGCAAGCCTGTCACAAGCACACACCCTCTTCAAACTTCCCATCAAACAGAAAGGAGAAGAGCAGGAAAAGGCTACCTTTGGACCAGTCTTCCCCAGGTCTACACATGGGCCAATTCTGGGTAGAAAACTCCTGCCAGTGATGGCCTTCTTCTTCATGGTGAGAAACTTCTCCCACAGGAACTTAGAGGCAAGCAGCTGAAAGGCAAAAATAAACCAGCTAGAGCCTCAGAGTTGGGCTTGTTCACAAAGGCTTTTCTTGAACAAGTGCCACTGGTGAACAATTTGTGATCACATTGTCCAGGACAGTCCTGGAAGCCCTGGAAGTTGCTTGCTGAAATACTCAGCACCAATAAATTAACAATACAGAGTGCAATACACATACTCCAACCACATGGCTCTGTCCCATCAGCTTCTCCGTGATTGCATGTGACATGGTTGGGGATTGCTGCTCTTTGGGCATTTCTTTCCTCTTTAGGTTCATTGGATTGAGGCAGTGACCTTTTCAAAGAATGGGGACGAGCTCTCAGAACTGCCCTGACTCCATCCCTGTACAGCACTGAGAACTCACAGCAAGGAGATATCACTGCTGGCTGAGTCCAAGAGAGGCAAGAAAGGAACGTTGTACCAAGAGTGAGGAGCACAGGAATGTGTCCAAGTTGTAGTTCTCTCTGGTAATTAGCATTTGTTTTCTCTCTCTGGGCTCACAGACCCCTCCAGAGAAGAAAACAGAGGGATCTCCTGGACAGAGCCTCAGCAGTGGGGCATCTTCAGTCAAATGAGCTCCAGATACCAAGGGACCTTTGTGGCCCTGGCTCCAGGGAGCAGGAAAGAACTGTACAGCCCTCAAGATTCCTACCAATCCAGAGCTTTCAAGAGAAGCCAACTCCTTTGGGACAGATACCATCAACACATGGTAAACCAAAATCAGGGGACAATTCCCAGCACAGGAAGATTTCCACCATCCTGCAGAACAAAGGTGTGATGGTGTTCACAGGGGGCTTACGATGAGGGAAGAGATGAGGATCTGACTCCATGGTTCAGCAGGCTTGATTTATTATTTTGTGATATATAATTTATTAAAACTACACTAAAAGAATAGAAGAAAGGATTTCATCAGAAGGCTAGCTAAGAATAGAAGAGGAAGGAATGATAACAAAGGCTTCTGGCCTGGACTCTCTGTCTGAGCCAGCTGGGCTGGGATTGGCCATTAATTACAGACATCCAACATGGGCCAATCAAAGAGCCACCTGTTGCATTCCACAACAGCTGATAATCACTGTTTACATTTTGTTCCTGAGGCTTCTCAGCTTCTCAGAAGGAAAAATCCTAAGGAAAGGATTTTTCATCAAAGATATCTGGGACACAAAGGTGCTGAGACATTTTCTTCTGGACGTGCTGCAGCAGATAACTTGCTTTGCTGTACACTGTGTCTGCAGGGCTGGATAACCGTGCCCACACAGGAGCTGAGAGAGAACAGCTGCTTTGGAAGCTCTTCCAGCTGGGACCAGCCCTGTCTCACAGGGCTTTGGGCAGAGTTTGAGCTTCCCCCCAACATGCTCAGGTGCCCAAGGGCAGCTTGGTCTTGACACCAGCAGGGGGCTATTTACAAATCACAAACGGGACAGGGCTGCTGTGGAACTGCCTTGAGCTGTTTTATTTTCCAGCATCACTCTCATTACATGGTTATGACAATGGGAAGATGCCACCAGCTCACATCCCAGGCAGCAGACCAAGAACTTAATGTTACAACTTCCTTTATAAGTTTCTTGACCAATCACACAAAGCAAAAGCACATTGACAGTAGTTCTATCCAATCACCATAAGCATATGTACCTTTGGTTAAAACAATGCTTGCTTATTTTGAATACAATACCTGCTTGTAAGCCTTAAAGCACAATGCACAGAGCTCCATTATTAAGCTTTAACCCTCCTAATATCTTGCTAGATAAACTTTTCTGTGGCTTAGGGAGTTATTCTAGAGAAGCGTTAATACACAGACCATTGTTCTATTTGTCCTTGCTTTTCTACTTTTTAAATAATTTTTCTGCTGACCTATCTCATGGCAGTTGCTTAGCTCTAATCACAGTTCTACTGTATCTGAGGCTTGTCTTTTGCAGCTTTCCCAAAACCCTCTAATTTTGTGATTTCCCACAATTCCCCTTCTCTCTTCACCTAAAAAGAAACCTTCATAATTGTGTCATTTATTACTTGCGTTTCGTAGCCTTACTAGAATATTTCAGCTTACTACCTACTTAAAGCATTTTCTTGCTTGCACTAAAGCAGGGGCAGGGAGAGCAGGGACACCAGGGCAGTTTGCAGTGTTAACACAGCCCAGGGGGTACTTACAGTGAAAGATGTCAGTCTTTCCCTGGACAAAAGACGAGGTGTCCAGGTCTTCTTTGGGAATCCAGAAGCCATTTTGAAGGCAGGATCCCCAGATGAGTGACAATGCCTCAACAAAACTGGAAGAAGCAACAATGGAACTCTGAAAATCCAGAACCCACTTCATGGCAGATTCAAGGCATATATTAGTGCTAAAAATTTTCTATGATTTGAAAGTAGCTAAGTGCTTGTTTGGTCTAAGTAGCTAGTATGTTAGGCCTCTAGTTGGACTTTATATGAACTATAGGGCTGCCTTGTGCAATTCAAAGATGGATCATACTGAAACCTGGAGCTAAAAGTCTGAACATTAGCAATAGTTAGAACAGACAAAGCTGCAGTTTAAGTATTACTTTAAAATATCTAGAGTGGATATCCTCTTCTTTTGGCTAAAGCGCCCCTGATCTCTCAGCTGCTCCTCAGGACTTGGGAGAGACTGGAATGTTATGGCTAATGGCTTAAAACTTGTTAGAAAGGACTTTCTGCCCCTTGGGACAAAACTGTATAAAGAGGCTGCGACCACCCAAGCCCACCCTTCCCTGAAAATGCCTCTGGACTGGAACTTGGCACTGGGAGTTAAGCTGCCGAAGGGAACTTGAGACAAGACAAAGGTGACACTATTGTCCCATTAGCTCAGGCCTGGGGACAAGTAAACAAGGCTGCAGAGAAAAACCTATCCACAACAAAGCCAAACCCAGCAGCTGTCCTGAAAATCAGCTCTGTCTGGCTTCAGGGTGGGCAAGTCACAGCCACAGACTCGTCTGCTGAGGCCAGGTTTGCACACAAACCTCCCATCCAAGACCTCCACAGTGCCCCCAGACCCATTCCTGAGGCCTTGCACCAGACGACTGCAGGGCACGCAAAGTAACACAACAGATCTGAAAATCCAGAAGCCAATTGATGGCAGACTCAAAGGACAGACAGATGCTAAAGATTTTCTATTATTTGAAAGTAGCAATAGACAGAGTCCAACTTGCCCCACCCCAGGGAGGCACCTGGGAGGTCCCACCTTGCCCAAATCTGCATGAATCCATTGGAGTCTTACGTTTTGCGAGACCTCAGCACAGAGAAGACCAGAAGAGGATTTTATGGTATGCCAATGGGATCCATGGAATGGTGATGTTTTTCACTTCATCTGTCTCTGTCACTCTCCTTCTTCCCCTTCTTCCCAAACCCCCATCCCCCCCCCCGCCACCCCCCCCCCCCGCTTTTTTTCTTTTCCTTTCTCTCTCTCTTCCTCCTATTTACTGTTACATAAAATCCAGACTATTGATTTTGGCATATGGTCTCATTTGCACCTCAATTCACAGGCCTCCCTCTAATAATTGTAATAACCAGATGATAACAACCCACTGAAACTTGATGAAACTTGAACAGACCTCATTCACATTTAAGCACTTTAAACAACCACTAGACAGGAAATAAAAGTATAGACCAGTACATTTAGAAAATGTTGCATTCCTTCAGTGCAGAAAAAAAAAAAAAGCACAATCAGTAGAGCATATATTGTTCATCCACTCAGCCGTGCATTGTGGTGGTGTTCACAGGGGTCTTGGATGAGGGAAGAGATGAGGATCTGACTCTTGATTTATTATTTTATGATATATATTCTATTAAAATTATACTAAAAGAATAGAAGAAAGGATTTCATCAGAAGGCTAGCTAGGAATAGAAAAAGAAAGAATGAATAACAAAAGCTTGTGTCTCAGACAGAGAGTCCAAGCCAGCTGACTGTGAGTGGCCATTAATTAGAAACAACTCTAGGAGACCAATCACAGATGCACCTGTTGCATTCCACAGCAGCAGATAACCATTGTTTACATTTTGTTCCTGAGGTCTCTCAGCTTCTCAGGTGAAAAAACCCAAAGGAAAGGATTTTTCATAAAACATGTCTGTGACAGTGCAGACCACTGAACTGCTGCACCAGAAGACGGGCATTATCCCATCCTGTATTTCCCTTTGGCATTCTCTCTCAGAGTGCAGATGAGACAAAACCAAAAAGTTCAACTTGAATCAATCTTTACCTTCAAAGGAAATTCAGGAACTTTCTGCAGAGGCCAATGCTCTGCACGCTGATGAACTCCTTGCAGAGGCCAATGCTCTGCACGCTCAGGAACTTTGCAGAGGCCAATGCTCCGCGAACAATTCCCCTGGCGAATCGCCCAGTGAAGCCGCCTGCAGGAGCCCAGGCTGCGCACAAGCAGCCAGGGCCGCGTTCTCAGGCAACTGAGGCCGCGCCGCTGTCACAGACGCTGCCGCCACCTTCGTGGTTTCCAGGCAGCCGCGGAACCCGGCAGCCACCGCCCTTTCCCGGATCCTGCCCCGCCCGGCCCCGCACGCCCCCCAAGATGCTGCCGGGGCTCGGGGGCTTCGTCTGCCTGGGCTGGGGCTCGGCCTCCCCTGCGGGACAAGGTGAGGGGGGGTCCCCGGGGGTCGTGTCCCCCCGGGAGCGTGTGTGAGTCCCCCATGTCCCCCCCAAGCCGGGCTCACCCCCTTTTCTCTGCCCAGAGCTCCTGAGCCAGCTCCTGCTGCCCCCTGGGAGGGGCTTTGGGGAGCCCCCCGGGGACCCCCTTGAATGCCCATTCCTGGGCACTGGGACCCTTCGCATCTCCTTCCCCAGCTGCAGGACCCCCTGCACCCCCTTATCCTGCCCCGACACTCCCTGCACCCCCTTTTTCCTGGGTATCCTCCTCTCCCAGCCCCTGGATCCCCCGTTTCCATGAGCCCGGGGACCCCCGGACGCCATTCCCGGCCAGCCCGGGGCACCTCAGCCCCAGGCCTTCCTTTGCCCGGCGAGCGGTGACGTCACTGCAGACTCGGGCCGCCATTGGCGGGAAGCAAAGAGCGGCGCCAATGGCGGGGCCGGAGGCGGCTCAGGGGCCGTGAAGAGCCTTGAGCTGTGAGGGGCCCTGAGGGGCCATGAAGGGCCGTGAGGTGTCACTCTTGCGCCCAGAATGACACAGGAACAGGCAGGAGGCAGTATTGCAGAAAGACTAAAAGAAGGTTTAATTCAAGAGAACCGTGCAGTTTTTATAGAGTCATACGATATATTCTGTTTGATTGGCTCGTTAACAAAAACATTCTTTAGACACCGTCCTTGAGAAGAGAGAAAGATCAAGTAGAACTCCACCTGCAGATTGTTTATACTTAAGTTCTCACATTCTTACAACTTGCTAATAATTCTCACAAGCTGCTGTGAGAAACACTTGCTGTTTCTCTCTCTGTGCCATGGCATCCACAGTGAGGGGCTGTGAGGGGTCTTGGGCAACTGTGAGGGAGCCATGAGGGGCCTGTGAGGGACCATGGGGAACTGTGTGGTGTTATCTTTTTATACTAAAAATTACGTGTACACTATTTACAACAACTTCTCAATACTTATCACCTATGTTAGACAGTGAGTTTTTACTCTAATCCAAAAATGCCAACATCACTTAAAAGATGAAGGGAGGGAGGGAGCGAGGGAGGAAGGAAGGAAGGAAGGAAGGAAGGAAGGAAGGAAGGAAGGAAGGAAGGAAGGAAGGAAGGAAGGAAGGAAGGAAGGAAGGGTGATAAATGAATTCACTGGATTCAAGGATCATACAATTATAAATTTATTATTATTATTATTATGCAAGCAAGAATAAGCAAAGTTCAGCACTGGGCGGCCGGGAGTCTCCGCTCCTCTAGGCTCGCACTGTTCCTATCCCCAAAGTCCACCTTTTATTGCCTTTTTCTCCCGGGTCCAGGGATGACATGGTCTGTCTTTTGCGCTTGCTCGTTCAGTTGCTAGGGGGTCTTTTTCTGCCTTCTGGTGGTCGTGGGATGAAGGCTCCAAGTCTTCCTCTTTGAACCGCTGAGTGAACTTTTCCTTCTAAGGCATACCTTTACAGTGGAATTTTCAGAACACTATACGATTCCTGCAAGCCTAAGCAATTCTTGTGAGTTTAGGGATTGTTATTACAGCTCTCTACTGTGACCTCTTAGGTGAACTTTTCTTTACCACGGAATTCCCAAAGCACTATACGATTCCTGCAAGCCAAGCAACCATATGTGAACCATATATGGCTATACATTTAAAATCAAGCGGTTTAGCTATTTAGTTATTGCTTTGATATTGTATAATTATTTAGCTATTGATTAAATTAATGAACAAACGTATTGCTACTTATTACACCAAGGTCTCAGCTCAAATGCTGTGTTTAATTCTAAGCTTTGCTAACAAGACCAAAGGTCTGAGATTTCCCTGCATTTGGGTTTCCAACAACACTGATGCTCTTAGTTGCAGAGTGCCTGGGATCTGTCTTGCCAGTCAGCTCTGGCAGGAGGAAGGCAGCTGCCAGGGGGCTGCTTGTGGCCTCTGACAGCCCATTGCTCAGGGCTTGCCAGCGCCCCAGCCCCTCAGGCCCTGCCCCAGCCTGGCCAAGCTGCCCGGCAGCAGTGCCGCAGCCCCACAGCAGCTCCAGAGCAGCCCCATCCAGAGGCACCTGGGAGCTCTCAACAAGGCAGGCAGCAGCACACGGGCAGGAGGACACGGATGGCGCTTCCTGCCTGGCACAGGCCTTGTGGCCATCTCCAGGCACCGCTCTGGCAGGGATCCCCGCAGCTCCGGCCCCTGCCCAGCCGCTCTGTGGGCAGCACAAAGGCTTCAGCAGAACCACCAAAGGCCAAGGGGCTCCTGGCCATTTTCCTCGCAGCACTGCACGCCGGGGCAGCTGGCTGAGCACAAGCACCCTTTTCCCTCTCCTCCCCTCTGCCCTGTGGACCCTGGGCAGCAAAAGAAAGATCTTGGGAGTCTGTGTATTACAACATAGTCTATATTTACATTGTAAAGGAAAAGAAAAAAAAGAAAAGAAGATTCTTGAAGAAAAAGAAAATTCCTCCTGACTTAAGTGGCCCCAGCAAAAAGAGCTTCTGGGATCAGCTCTCCTCAGAGCTCCGGCAGGGCAGGCAGCCGAGCCGTGAGAGACCAGGCCGTGTCTTCCACGCCCTGCGCAGGTGATTTCGGAGCCACTGGAAGCTGGAGATGGGAGCCCGCTCTCCTGCCTTGAGGATGCACAGTGTTTGAATTGCCAGGCTTCCGACGGCGAGGCTGATGTCATTTGTTTTGTCTTCAAGGGCTGCAAGAGAGAGGAACAGAGCGGCACGGTCAGAAGCTGGAGCTGCGGGGAGCCGAGGAGAGCTGCCTGCCAGGGCCATCGCAGCTGGGTTTTGCCATGGCCAGGAGGGAGCAGGGAGCAAGGGGATCAGCCCGAAGCTGCTGGCCAAGAATGGGCCACGAGGCCCTGAAATCTCAGGGTGCTCTGCCCCAAGGAGCAGAGCCCTCCGCAGCCAGGGCAGGGTTTGCAGCTGTCCCCGGCAGCCCCCGCTGTCAGCCCGCTGGCCTCACTCACCAGTGCAGATCAGCTGCAGCTCTTGCTGCTGCCCCCGCAGGTGCCGCCCGGCCATGCCTGTGAACACAGAGCCTGTCAGGGCGCCAGCGGCACAGCTCCCTGCCGGCGGCGCTGCCGGCGCTGTGGCCACACGGGCTGCTGGCCCGGCAGGGCTCAGCCCAGCCCTTGCCGCACGCTGCCGCCCCAGGGCACGGCTGCCAGAGGGCGGCAGCAGCAATGCCCAGGCCGGGCGGGGCTCCACGGCGCCGGGCCCGGCCGGCGCTGCCGGGACAGCAGGCGGGGCTGGGGCCGAGCTGCGGCGCGGCGGGCCGGGCCGGGGAGGGAGCCCGGGCTCGTGGCTCACCCATGAACCTGATGGCCGCCTCTCGCAGGGGCTCCTGTGCGCTCCGCAGGTAGCGCAGGGCCTGGCGCAGGTGCTCGGCCGCTCTGCTGCTGTCCTCTGCCAGCTGCAGAGAGCGGCAGGAGGGAAGGGTTGGCGTGGGCTCAGCCCCTGGGCCGGGCGCTGCCTGCGCCCAGCCCCGGCCTCCTCTGGCCGCACAGGCCTGAGGCGCGGCCAGCAGCCGCTGGCCAAGGGCTCCCGAGGGCAGGGGGCAGAGGGCCGGCTGCTGCCCGGGGAGCCGCGGTGCCGGCCCGCAGCCCCGCCGGGCCGGGGCTCCATGGGCACCCGGCTGGGGCACACGGGAGCCTGGAGAAGAGCCCCCGTGGCCTCTGGCTGCAGCAGCGGGCGGGGCACAGCTGCTCGGCCCCGCACACTGAGCGCCGCCCTCAGGGGCCTTCTCCAGGCTGAGCCTGGGGCTTCCAGGCCGTCCTTACCAGGCACTTGCTGAACTTCCACAGTTTCTGCTCCTTCAGCAGCTTTTTGAGATCCCTTCTCTTCATGAACTTGACCGCATAAAGCAGTGTTTCCCGAGAGGCCTGGAGAGCGGCAGAGACGTGGAGATGGCCCCACAGCCCAGGCCACGGGACCCACCTCCCCGTGCCATGGCCTGGAGGAGGCTGCGGTCCAGCAGGCGCAGGGCAGGATGCAGCCGAGCCCCCTGCCAGGGGGACAGCAGCAGCCCACCAGTCCTCACCTCTGCCACACGCTGATTCTCATCATTGCAGTGGAAGAAGAGTGGAAGCAGGCTCTGTTGCACAGGGCTTTCCAAAGGTTTTTCTCTCTCTTCCAAATACTCCATCATGTCTCGGAAGAGTTTGATGGAGAGCAGCTGTACCTGGCTATTATCCTGTATGAAAAAAAAGGAAAAAATACCTCAGCATTGGCTCCTCCAGGGCCCCCTGGGCACAGGGCTGGAAATGCACAGGACACACAGTTTCCAGGCAGCAGCCAGTGGCTGTAGCTGGGGGCACAGAGCCTTACGTGGTCAAAGAGTGGCAGGAGCGCCTCAGCCAGCTGCAGGGCAATGGGGGTTGCCATCAGAATGTGTTTGTGCAGGAGTATAAAGCTGAGTGTGATGAGTGTCATCCCAGCTATCTCTGCATCATTGTCCCCCAGTAGGTCCATGAGGCTTTCGGTCAAGCTCCACATTCTTTCGGCCTGTGCGGAACACAAGTCTGTGAAAGGCCAGCCTGCTGCTGCAGGGCCCAGAGGCCAAAGGCCTGTCCCGAAGCACTGGGGCAGCTGAAGTGGGAGGCAGGAGAGCTGGGAGCAGCTGCCCCAGCGCCCCAAGCCCAGGCAAGGCCAAGCCACTGCGTTCTCAGCACAGCTTCAGCCACTGCCCCCTTCTCACCATTGAGGGATCATCAATGAGCTCGAGAAGGGCCCTGAGCGCCAGGCGACGCCTCTCCCTGCACTCGCTCTGCAGGTACCGTGAAGAGACCTTCACAACACTGTCACCACATTCACTCGGGTCCAGGCACTCGAGGACCTGAAAGGCACAGGGCAGTGACAGGGAGCCGGCCGGCAGGAGCCCGGAGCCGCACAGGGCTGGGCCCAGGCAGCAGCAGCAGCAGCAGCAGCAGCAGCAGCACAGGGCACGGGCACCGTCCCAGGTGGCTGCGGTGACGAGAGGGCAGAGAGCTGGGAGGCAGCTCAGCCAGGTAGCGCTGGACACCTGGCTCACCTCCACAAGGAATGCCAGGGCGGGCAGATCCCAGTGTGGCTCCTGTGTGCTGAGAAGCCAGAGGAGGTGGAGTGCAATACTGGAACACAACCGAAGACAAGCATGGCGCATCTCCCTAGGAGGGCGAAAAAGGGACCAGGAAGCTGAGGAAATCTCTCCAAGGACAGGCTCACAGAGCCTGGTGGTCTTTCACCACCATCCTGCAAGGGGCCCTGGGCCCTTAAGGAGGTGTCTCCCGCTGCGCTCTCTCCCCTCCAAACCTTTTCCAGTCTGCTTGGCCGTCCCTCAGTGTGTCCTTAGCCGTCCCTCAGTGTGTCCAGGGCCTCGGGGTATGTGTGGGACAGCTCGGGCACAAAGCACAAATGCCGGGAGCAATGGGGAGAAGGGGAGTCTCACCTGGCCAGCAGACCCACGGCATAGTGGCGGGTGTCAGCACAGAGCAGCGTGTCCCAGCCACGTTTGCGTTCCACTGACACTACCACATCCTTGTACTGCTTTTGGCAGAGCAGGCACTTCAGGGTGCGCACTGCAAACCTGTGTGCAAAGCAAAGGCCAGGTCACACTGGCAGCACTGGCTCCTTGGCAGGCCACGTGGCAGGGACAGGAGGAGTGGGATGGAGCACCTGTTGGGGCTGATGGCAAGGCCGTGCTCTTCCAAGCATTCCTTCCAGAAGGTTTGGACCTCCTCTGGCATCTCCTCTGTGCTGAAGAACACTTGGAAGAGCAGATGCACAAATAGGCGGGGGAAATACGGCCTCACCACATGTGGGACAGGGGGCTCCTGGAGGATCTTCCACATCACCACGGTTGCCTGCAAAGGACAAAACCCCCCGAGACAGCGCTCAGTGCCCAGGCGTCCGTGTGGCAGGGCCCGAGCGTGGCAGGGAGAGGCCCGGAGAGAGGCAGGGGGAGCACGGGGCCTGCTGGGCCTGAAGCTGCCCCTGGGCCAGGTTTCAGGCCAGCGCCTGAGGCAGGCAGATGCAGTGGGGGAAGGAGGATGGAGAGCTCTGGAGAGGCGGCCTTGGGGCCAGCAAAGACCACTTGCAGAAACTCACAGCCAGGCCAAAGACAACCGTTTGGTCCCCATCGGAGGTGCACGTGCTGTACTCTGGCCAGCTCCCCAGCACATCCAGGAGGATCAGCTGCACTGGCTCTGCAGTCCTGGACGAGCACATGATGGTCTTCCACATGGCCAGGGCAGCTCTGCGGGGTCAGAGCTCTGTCTCAGGTGGGGTCTCAGACACAGCACCGGGGGGAGCTGAGCTGGCTGCCAGTTCTGCCTCTGCCCACTGGCCCTGGCCAGCAGCAGCCAGGCAGCCCAGGCCTGTGGGGACAGAGCCCTGAGGGGCAGGGAGGGAGCATGGCAGCAGGCTCAGGGGCCAACGTGCCAGGGCTGGGAAAGGCAGTAGCCAGAGGGCCCTGGAAGTCTCTGTTGCTCAGACACCTGCAGCAGGCTGTACAGGGTGATGGGCTGGGGAGGCCTGAGCCCTCTGGGCAGGTGGGCCCCATACCTGTCACAGGACGGGGCCACACGCAGGAGCGTCACGACTGTGTCACCCGGGTGTGCTTTGGTGAGTTTCAGCAGGGCCTTGGCCAGCCTGTGCTCGGCAGAATCATTGGCCAGGAGCCACTGGTGGATGAACCTCACCATGGCGGGCACCTGGAGAAGGCACGGGGAGACTTGGAAAGCTGCCAGAGGGAGCAATGTCCCCAGGGTCCCCAGAGAAGTACTTCCCTTCCCAGCACACTGCCATGACATCAAAGGCTCCCAGGGAGCAGCAGGCGTGGCTGGGAAAGCCACGTGACTCATGGGGGAATGGAAGCCTGGCCCCAGGCTGCTTACTTGTTCTGGCCTGGCAACACCCTTCTCCAGGAGCAAATCCAGCAGGGCGGCACTGGTCTCATGATGGAGGAGCTCTGAGTGAGCTCTGGGCCCAGTGCCCATGCTGCTGGTCTCTTCCTGATGAATGCTCCGGATGAAGTCGCAAACAAACTGTAGGAGAAGGGCAGGAAGCCGGGGATGTTGCATGGAGTGCTGCACACACGGTGTTGGGCTGAGCAGGGACAGCAGGCCCAGCCCAGGTGGGGGTGGCTGCAGGTACCTGCGCTGTGCTGCGGAAGCGGCCACGGCTGGATTCCTGCTCTTGTGTGCGCTCCAGGGCTGCATCTGGCAAAGAGCGAGCGCAGGCAGAGCTGAGGGGCTGCGGGAGAGGCCGGAGAACACAGCCCAGCCCTGCGCCCCCCAGGCTGGGAGAGCCTTGGGATGCCCCAGGGGATGGAGCACGGCCACTGCGGGGTGTCTGCCCGGGCCCTCTTCCGTCCTGTCCGTGGGCATTTCCCCAGGGGATGGGATGGGATGGGATGGGATGGCATGGGATGGCATGGGATGGGATGGGATGGGATGGCATGGGATGAGATGGGATGGGATGGGATGGCATGGGATGGCATGGGATGGCATGGGATGGCATGGGATGGCATGGGATGGCATGGGATGGGTGGGATGGCATGGGATGGCATGGCATGGGATGGGACGGGACGGGACGGGACGGGACGGGATGGGTGGGATGGGATGGGATGGGATGGGATGGGATGGGATGGGATGGGATGGGGTGGGATGGGATGGGATGGGTGGGATGGGATGGGATAGCATTACATGGGGTCAAGCTGTCTGCAGGCTCCAGCCCTGCAGCCCAGCTCTGCCACTCACCCTCCTGGGGTGGATGGAAAGGCACCACCTCCTCAGTCTCCTGTGCTGGGGCAGCTCCAGGGCCTTCTTCCTCCTCCTCCTCCTCCAGCCAGGCCATCTTGGGTACTCTCGGGGGTCTCTGCTCCATGTCTCTGACTGGAGCGACTTGCAGGAGAGGTGCCCTGGGAAAGCTCTGGGGCACCAAGTCCCATGCCCTGCCCTTGAGGCAGCTGCAGAATAGAAGCCTCGCAAGGCCACGGGTCACCGACTTCTGTGCGCTGGCCTCGAGCTCAGCTGCAGGAACAAGGCTGCGGAAAAGCTCGGGCTCAGACGGGAACGAGCGTGCTGTGTGGGGGCTCCTCACGGCACTGCTCTGTCCTGTTGTGCCCCGTTGCGTGTTCCCAGCAGCTGGGCAAGCTTCTATTTCCCACGTGTCACAAAGGGCCCTTGGACACCGGGTTCCGTTCCATGGCACGGTGACCGTGCTGCAGCGTGCCAGCCAGGGCCCTTGCACACACTGCCGCCTGCCCTGGGGCCGCCCCCAGCCCAGCCAAAGTGGTCCAGCTTGGAAGGAATGCCTGGCCCCAGGTGTCTAAGGCAGCCCCACAGGATCTTTAGGAAGGGCTCAGAGCATCAGCAAACGCCACCCAGCTCTGCAGGCTCTCAGTCCTATCCCCATATCTTTCCCTGAGAGCATTTGAATTTCTAAATTAGAATCCTTTGAGGGCTGGGGATTTACATTTTCCCTTTCAGAGAAGGCTTCTGCCTTCCTTAGCAGACACCTCTCTCTTCAAACCAAGACAATTGTTCATTATCTTGCAGATGCGCAGTTGCTGGGCAGCCCCCTTTTACACCAGGCACCTGGAGAACCATTCCCAGCAACTGGGAAAATCCTAGCTGCTCCATCCACCCATAGATGAGGTCTCCAAATTTGCCCCAAAAGTGGCTCCAGCTTTTATAGGCCAAAAAGAGCAAGTCCAAGTGACTTGATGATATTTTTAGCCCAGAAAGCCCTGCTGCTGATGGCACACTTCACAATCAGCAGGGGACACAGCTAGGCCAAAGCCCAGACCTCTGCTGGGAGCCTTTCTCCTCAAACACCCTTCAAACAATCCTCCATGCAAGTCAGCTGGGAAAGTTTCTTCAAAGGAGACATTGCTGGCACATAACTACACAGGGTTATGGGAAAGATTCTAAAGCAGCCGCTCTGGAGTCAAAGAGCCAGCAGCACTAAGAGTCCCTCTCACCTATTTGTAGCTAAATCACACTTTGGGCGAGTTGAAGGAGTTTGGAAGGAGCTAGAGAGCGGACCTCTGATTATTTTAGATGATGCCTTTGCTTTTTCTTTTCTTCTACAGAGACAGGAAGGGTGAGTTTGGCTTGCATCTGCACCGCACGACTCACAGGGCCGCAGGACTTGTAGTTGCAAGAGCTTTGAAGGACTTCTTGGCCAAGAAGACACGGCCAACAAGGATATTTCTGTTTTGGAGCCAATCCTTCAAGATTTCCTCTTAGGGACTCATGCTCTCGGGGTCTCTAGCTGCTCAGAGTGACCCTGAGATAAGTTAGAAAGTCTCTTTTCCCAGCCCAGCGGTGGAAGAAGGAGTCAGAGCTCTTCATTTCTCGGTCTCAAGATAGTTTTTTTATCTCATCTATAAAATTCTTTCTCCTGTCCTGCCGAGGTCCGCTCAGCAAGACAGTCTAAGGCACTCTGCCTCCGCCGGGGTGGTGTTATCTTCTTCTACTGAAAACAACTCCCTGTACAATATTTACAATGACTTTCCAATACCTATCATCTACGTTAGACAGTGAGCTTCTACTCTAAACCAATCGAAAAGTGCCAACATCACAGCAGAAGATGGAGGCCAAGAAGAAGAAGGAGAAAGGCTGGACATGCCCAGATTCCTCCATCTTGCCCCCTGAAGCCCCATTCTAAAATCCCCCCAAATCTATTTTTCCACTCTGTGCTAAATTCACTATCATTTTGTGGCTTGCCATTCTTCATACAAGGTTGGGAATTGTTTTTTCCAAGGGCTAAATCAAAGGCACAGGGGTCTTGGGCTCTTTGCCAAGGTCTCTGAGCCCTCTGACAGGGTCTCGAGTCCTGCAGGGCAGCCCGAGGAATTTCCTGGGTTCCCACATCATGCTACAGTGGAAGCTTCCTTAGCCAATCATGCCATGATGCAACAAACCTACAGCACTGCATCCTAAACATCTTGTTTACCATTGGAACTACTTGGATTTTTTCTAGATCTTGAACTCTAAAACTCGAAACTTTCCTCCACTTCAACTTTCCTCCCCGTGTCTCTGCTATAAACTAGAAATCTGCATTCTCGCTTCTAGCACCTGAGTTTGGAAGCCCTTTCCAAGGTCTCAGCTCAAATGCTGTGTTTAATTCTAAGCTTTGCTGACAAGACCAAAGGTCTGAGATTTCCCTGCATTTGGGTTTCCAACAACACTGATGTTGTTAGTTGCAGAGTGCCTGGGATCCGTCTTGCCAGTCAGCTCTGGCAGGAGGAAGGCGGCTGCCAGGGGGCTGCTTGTGGCCTCTGACAGCCCCATTGCTCAGGGCTTGCCAGCGCCCCAGCCCCTCAGGCCCTGCCCCAGCCCGGCCAAGCTGCCCGGCAGCAGCGCCGCAGCCCCACAGCAGCTCCAGAGCAGCCCCATCCAGAGGCACCTGGGAGCCCTCGGCAAGGCAGGCAGCAGCACACGGGCGGGAGGAGACGGATGGCGCTTCCTGCCTGGCACAGGGCTTGTGGCCATCTCCAGGCACCGCTCTGGCAGGGATCCCCGCAGCTCCGGCCCCTGCCCAGCCGCTCTGTGGGCAGCACAAAGGCTTCAGCAGAACCACCAAAGGCCAAGGGGCTTCTGGCCATTTTCCCTACAGCACTGCATGCCTGGTCAGCTGCCTGAGCACAAGCACCCTTTTCCCCCGCTTCCCCTCTGCCCTACAGACCCTGGGCAGCAAAGAAATCTCCTGAGATTCCGTGTATTATAACATAGTCTATATTTACATAGAATAAAAAATAGAATGGAAGAAAAGAAAAATCTTACTGAAAACTAAAAATCCCCACTGGCTCAGGTTGCCCCAGCAAAGAGAGCCTCCCGGATCAGCTCTCCTCAGAGCTCCAGCAGTGCAGCCAGCCGAGCCGTGACAGACGAGGCCGAGTCATCCATGCCCTGCGCAGCTGATCGTGCAGCCTCTGGAAGATGGAATATCGCCCACTGGCTGTTGCTCGGAGGACATGCAGTGTTTGAATTGCCAGCTCTGACACAGCACTGCTCATGTCCTCCGTCAGGCTTTCAAGGGCTGCAAGAGAGAGGAACAGAGCTGTGGTAAATAGGTATGATTCGCACTGACAAAATTGAAACAGTAATCAATATTGATGCAGTAATTAATATTTGGAAATAATAATAAAACAGTTAAAAGTTGCAATGCCAAGAAAAAAGGGAGAGGAGGGGTTCCACCCCCCCCTCCCTGCAGATGTTCCATGACAGGAGGAAAATGCAAGAGATAACAGTTACTAAAAATTAACAGAAAGAAGGGAAAATCTGGTTGGGTCCCAGAAAAGTGCCAGCTATAAGAGATTTATTGCTTTGATGCTTAAATGTAGTTAATATGTTAGTTTTGGATTACATTGTACTGGCTGGGTGTGCATGTGTAACCCAAAGGTGAATTAAAGACATCGAGGAAGAAGAGAGGCCTTCATCAAACAACGACCCCCAAAGATTTGTGCGACAACCAAAACGAGTGGTGGAGCATGCGCGGTAAAAATGGTGATGAGTGTAATAAGAAGCAATATGTTTGTTCATCATTTTAATCAATATCTAAATAATTATACAATATCAAAGCAATAACTAAATAGCTAAAACCGCTTGATTTTAAATGTATAGCCACATATGGTTCACATATGGTTGCTTGGCTTGCAGGAATCGTATAGTGCTTTGGGAATTCCATGGTAAAGAAAAGTTCACCTAAGAGGTCACAGAGGAGAGCTGTAACAACAATCCCTAAACTCACAAGAATTGCTTAGGCTTGCAGGAATTGTATAGTGTTCTGAAAATTCCACTGTATAGGTATGCCTTATAAGGAAAAGTTCACTCAGCGGTTAAAAGAGGAAGACTTGGAGCCTTCATCCCACAACCACCAGAAGGCAGAAAAAGACCCCCTAGCAACTGAACGAGCAAGCGCAAAAGACAGACCACATCATCCCTGGACCCGGGAGAAAAAGGCAATAAAAGGTGGACTTTGGGGATAGGAACGGTGCGAGCCTAGAGGAGCGGAGACTCCTGGCTGCCCAGCGCTGAACTTTGCTTATTCTTGCTTGAATAATAATAATAATAATAATAATAATAATAATAATAATAATAATAATAAATTTATAATTGTATGATCCTTGAATCCAGTGAATTAATTTATCGCAATTTGGTGCCGTGACTCGGATCCAGAAAATGGGGTTGGTTTGAGAATCCTGGGGGGGCGCCCCACCACCTGGTGGCCCTGGCCTTCTCACCCGACCCCTCATTTGGACTGACGAACCTAAATTCGAGAATAAGCAAGGAAAACACCGGTAACCCTGTAAACTTTGTGCACAAAGATCCGAGTGACGACGCAGGACGCGTGAGTATACGAGGTGAACCGCTCGGTTGGGGTTGGGATCCCAGGGCACGGTGTATGAGACGTCCAACTGCGGACGACGTGAGAGGGACCCTCTAGTAGTGCGGTTCTCGTAGCCCGCGAGGGAGCAAGCCACGACCGAGGGGTTTTGTGTGTGTGTGTGTGTGCAGGTGCCTTGGAAGATGGGGCAGAAGAAGAGCAAGCCTTCTGATGCCATGGGGGAGGGTCCCCAGTTACCCCCAATACCTAAGGACAGTCCGTTAGGATTAATGATTAAGTATTGGGATGACTTTCCCTCCAGAAAGGGGAAGGATAAGGCAAAAATGATAAATTATTGTATGGTAGTGTGGGGAGGCAAGAATCTGGATTCAGGAAGTATATACTGGCCCGTTTTCGGATCCTTCGAGGATTGGGTCTGTCAAGCCCTGAACATTTATGTGAATTCTAAAGAGCCGGTGAACTCAGAGGAGAGTGCACATGCTAAATTATGGTTGGTAGAAAGTAATGAGCAAACAGCTAGGCTGTTCCCCCTTAAGGGAGTCAAGGGGAGGAGGAAAAAAAGAAAAAGTCTCAACCGGAGGAATATGTTCCTATTTATCCTCCCCCGTATATACCACCAGCTCCCCCTGAACCCTCCCAAACGCATTCCCGGCATCGGCTCCTAATAGACAGCAGGTCACGGACTCCCCAGATTGCAGGAGGCGTACTCGGAGCCAGATGAGAACAGTAATTGAGGAAGGAGAGAGCAGTGGGTTGTTCCCTCTCAGAGAAATAGCATTAGGAGGACCTCAAGCTGGGATGGGGTTTGTCACTGTCCCCTTGAATTCAGGAGATGTCCATGAGTTTAAGAAAGAGATGGGAAAATTATTAGAAGACCCTATAGGAGTAGCAGAAAGAGTGGATCAGTTCCTAGGGCCAAACATATATACTTGTGTGGAGATGCAATCCATTCTAGGCATCCTATTTACAACAGAGGAGAGAGGGATGATTAGAAGGGCAGGAATGAGGATTTGGGACACCCAACATGTTCAAGGTCCCGCGGCTGATGTGAAATGGCCCTTGCAAAATCCCAACTGGAACAATCAGGACCCCAACCATCGTGGTCATATGCAGGATTTAAGAACCATCATAATCCCGGGCATACAAGAGGCTGTGCCCCAGGGACAAAATATAAGCAAGGCATTCAAAGAGTGCCAAGGAAAAGATGAGACCCCCACTGAATGGTTGGAAAGATTAAGGAAGAGTTTTCAGTTCTACTCAGGGGTGGACCCAGAGACGCCAATGGGGCAAGCAGTCCTTAAAACACAGTTTGTAGCCAAATCATGGGAGGATGTTCGAAAGAAATTAGAAAAGTTAAAGGACTGGCAGGACAGAGGACTTGATGAATTGCTCAGGGAGGCTCAGAAGGTATATGTTAGACGGGAGGATGAGGCACACAAAAGACAAGTTCGGATGATGGTGGCAGCAGTCAGGGAGGGACAACGAAACAACCTTCCAGCACGAGAAAGAAGTGGCATGAGGAGAGGTCCCCGGGATTTAGGAGGACCCCCAACTGGAGGGAGAGAAGGAACAGTGTGCTACTATTGTGGTGGAAAAGGACACATGAAGAGGGAATGCCGAAAGAGGCTTAGGGATGAGAAAACGCTCAAAGAGGTTTAGGGGGGTCAAGGGCTCTATCTATTGGGGACGCAAATGTCATCAGAGCCCTTGGTAAAACTTAAGGTGGGTCCCCAGCAAACCCCCATAACCTTCTTTGTAGATACAGGGGCTGAGAGATCAACAGTTCAATCTTTGCCCCTGGGATGTAAGATTTCACCTTCCACACTACAGGTTATTGGGGCAAAAGGAGAACCCTTCCAGGTTCCTGTAATTAAAGATGTTTTAATAGAATCAGAGAAGAAAATAGGGGTAGGATCACTGCTACTGGTCCCTGAAGCTGATTACAATTTATTAGGAAGAGATTTAATGGTGGAATTAGGGATAAACATAACTATTGAAGAAAAACAGCTGAAAGTCAGGTTGTGCCCCTTATGGGTCACTGACGAAAAGAAAATCAACCCAGAAGTCTGGTATACCCCTGATACAGCAGGAAGATGGAATATAGCCCTTCACAGTCAACATTCAAAGCCCAGAAATCCCAGTAAGGATAAAACAATATCCCATGTCAGATGAGGGGCGAAGGGGACTAAAACCAGAGGTAGAACGGTTAATACAACAAGGGCTCTTGGAACCTTGCATGTCTCCCTTCAACAGCCCCATCTTACCTGTAAAGAAACCAGACGGAAAATACCGATTAGTACATGATCTAAGGGAAATAAATAAGAGAACCATTGCCTGGTTCCCTGTAGTAGCAAACCCCCACACATTGCTCAGTCAATTGAAACCAGATGATCACTGGTATAGTGTTATAGATTTGAAAGACACCTTTTGGGCATGCCCCTTGAAAGAAGAATGTAGAAATTATTTTGCATTTGAATGGGAAGATCCTGATACCCACTGAAAGCAACAACTAAGGTGGACAGTGCTCCCACAGGGATTCAAAGAATCCCCGAATTTGTTTGGGCAGGCACTAGAGCAAATAATGCAATCCTATACCCCAAACCAAGCAATAACCATTGTTCAATATGTAGATTGCGGCTGCGCTGATTGCAGGAGACCCGGCTGCTCACAGCCCAGCACGCAGCCTGGGTGCTTGCCCGACTCGGAGTCGGGTCCGCACCTGTGGGTCACAGCCTCACAAGAGGGCGATAGCCACGAAGCGCGCAGAGACGAAGAGAGGACTCAGGCAGTGTAGGAAAAACGTTGGATTTATTGACCAACAAACGGGAGGAGCTGCAAGGAGCAAGGTAGAGGGAAGCTGCCTGAGCAAGGAGCAACTGGGATGCAACAACTTATAAAGGCAGGGGGTGGGGATGGGTGTAAACTTCTAACAACAAATCCGGGCACCGAAACTTAGATACATACTAAGAGTGACAGAACAGGTTAACAAATCAAGAAGAAATTGAGGAGGGGCCCCAGCCCCTGACCAATCGCCCGACACCTTGGAGAGAAGAGCCTAGAAGAAGAGGCTGGGTCGCCGGGTGACGGACAAGGGGACTGGGGAGGGGAAAACCTGGATACATGACAGAAACCATAGCAACACAGGAGGGGCGAAAGGATTGACATAAAACTGCTCGAAGCAGGGGAATTCCAAGACAAACCATTATTACTTAGGATAGGGGGGGGGACTGGAGTGAACCAAGAACAAGACACCACATCTCCCCCTTTTTTGTTTAAAAAGAAGAGGGGAGAGTGGAGGAACAAACTCTTTCAATTGAACAGTTTTTGGGATAAACTTAATACAACTCAGTCTCTGAGGGGGGCTGATCTAGGAACACTTTCTTCTGAGGCGTTGGGGTCGTCGGAGGGATAGCTGTCTTCTGAATGGAAAGATGTTTCTTCCCATGAGTTTTCTTCAGGAAAATTGCCTGCTTGTTGTAGATGTAAGACTTCTGGTGTTTCAAGTAATTTGGCAACAAACCTTTTGAAACAGCCCCAAAGAATTGCCCCTGAGATCAAAATAATAATTAAAGTAAAACAAACATAAACGACAGATTTCAAGACTGACCCGACCCAGCCCGACAACCCCCACCCTGAAAACAAGTCTCCCAGCCAGTCTGCAGTCTGTTGCTTGATGTTAGAAAGAAGGCCACGCATCTTGTCAATGGCGACTCTTGCATCTTCGGCTCGGGAGGACAGGTTCATGCAGCAAAGGCCTTCGAATTCTTCGCATTTATGATTGTGAAGTAGCAATAGAAAATCTATTGCTGCTCTATTCTGCAAGGTCGCCTGCCGTGTCATTTTCTCATCATATAGGAGGTCGGAAAGGGCGGCTGAGGTAAAATTGGCTTGTTTCTCCACCCAACACTCTAGGCGGGCCAATTCGCCTAGAGACTTTGCGATAGACACCCACGGCAAAAAGAGGGTGAGTGCTACGATTTTTGGCTTAGCCCAATGCTCAACGACTGAGTCACAGTCTGGGTCAAGATCTTTGAGGTCTCTTTTTGCGCGGGCCGAATCAGAGGTCGAATTCAGGCTGAGACTCTTGTTTCTCCAATCATAAATTTGAGTAATGTTGGGGGTCAACAGCGACAGCCGACCAAATGCGCAAGGGCCTCCTATGTGGTGAGAGGGGATGCCTGCCCAGGCTCGGTCTCCGCAAATGAAAAAAATGCCCCGGGGGAGGGCCATCGGCTTCCCGCCCGGGGTGGAAGAGAGTGGAACTTTAATGGGTTTCTTGCACCACCGGGCGGCTTGATACCTAGGATCGGACGGGTTCAGGACCGTGTACCCTTTCTCTCCGGGACGGGGGGTAAATCGGAACTGAATGCAAACAGGGGCAGCTGCGGAGCCGAGCAAATGGAGCTCTTGGGGTTCGGAGTCTAAAGGGACAAGGCCTCGGACTCCGTCTCTCCAGGTGCTCCAGAACGTTGCGATAGCTTCGCGGGTGGTGGACAACGAAAAGGCATAATTAAAAGGAGGGGGTAACTCTGAGGGGGGGAGAGGGATCCCCACAAGGCAGGACGACATCGGGTCCTTTGCTGCGCCGGTGTCTAGGCAGAGGTGATCTTGTCCTAGGGCCTCAGCAAGAGTTCGCCAGACGTTTGCCTTGGGCTGGGGGACGATCCACGCGTTGATGGCAAGCTGCGTGGACCACAGGGTGGTGGTAAACAGGAGAAAGCCAGTCAGGGTTGGTGCCATGTCTAAACGAAACTGAAAAACACAGTGTTAGAAACATCAGAAATTCAAGGGTCGGACAGATCTGCATTGAACAGGCAGCAAATTTCTGGGATAACATGAGGAAAGTCAGGGGGCCTCTTCTTCCGCCTCCAGTGAGCGACTTGGACTTGGCTGACGGTTGTCTTGTGCTTTGTTCCCTTGGGTACATAAGGCCGTACCCATTTTGAGGGGACCCACTTTGGGCCTGAGGGAGTGGAAACACAAGCGTAACCTCTCCCCCAGGTTACAAGATCAAATGGTCCCTCCGTCTTCCAGGTCTCCGGATCCTTGACGAGGACCGGGGGCCTGGATTCAGGCTGCAGTTGATTGTGTTTCCCGAAGTGCCGTACCATTGGAGGATTGAGGTTCTCGAACGAGCAGTTCAGGAAATTAAGCGTGAACATTGCTCGTGCGAGACGGATGTGGGGAGGCTCTACCTTCATCGCCATTTTCTGATGTTCGAGAACTTTTTTCAGGCTCTGGTGGGCCCTCTCCACCATGGCTTGGCCTGTCGGGGAATAGGGGATGCCTGTTTTATGTTCTATTCCCCATTGTTGCAGGAACTGGCGCAATTCCTTGGACGTGTACGCTGGCCCGTTGTCTGTTTTGATGAGTTTGGGGATGCCCAGGACAGCGAATGCCTGAAGCAGATGCTTCATGCAATCAGCCGCCCTCTCACCTGTGTGGGCGGAAGCATAGATAGCGCCGGAAAAGGTGTCGATAGAAACATGCACAAAGCTCAACCGGCCAAATGCAGGGATATGCGTGACATCTGTTTGCCACACCTCGCAGCTTGACAGCCCTCTAGGGTTTGTCCCCAGGCTCATAGATGGCATCTGGTGGGACTGACACTGGGGACATGTCGCCACAATCGCCCTGGCCTGTTCGCGTGTGAGGTGGAACTGGCGAACCAGACCAGGAGCGTTCTGGTGGAATCGCTGGTGACTAAGTTTGGCCTGTCCGAAAAGATCAGGGAGCGGGGCCACCTGAACAGGAGAGGCAAGGGCGTCTGCACGCCTGTTGCCTTCCGCAATGAATCCAGGCAAATCAGTGTGAGACCGGACATGCATCACGTAGAAGGGTTGCTCTCGGTGGGAGACTAGTTTGACAAGCTTCGAGAGCAATTCAAAAAGTCGGATGTTTGAGACGTCTTGAAGGATAGCACTCTCTGCTCTGGACACTACACCGGCTACGTATGCCGAATCTGTGACCAAATTAAAAGGCTCCGAGAACTTCTCAAATGCTCTAACGACAGCATCCAACTCGGCTACTTGTGGCGAACTTTCTACCACGGCAATGTCTGCCTCCCACTGTTGAGTTTGAGGATTCCGCCAAGTCACTACTGACTTGTGGGATGCTCCGGATGCGTCTGTAAAAATAGTTAGGGCATCGAGCGGAACTCTACTCTGAATAGATTTGAGTGTTAACGTAAATTCTTGGTTGAATAATTTGTGGGCCGGCCGATTGACAGAAATTTGGCCGGTGTAACTATCTAGAGCTAACTGAAGCATTTCGTTGGTTTCGAAGACATTCTCAAACATCCTCATTTTGAGGTGGCCCGATTCGAATTTAATAGGGACGTGAATGCATTCCAAGTCCACACCTGCCAGCTCCCTGATCTGCGATCTCGCTTTCCGGATCAGGTCTGCCACCAGCTCAAGTGGCTGTGTCATTCTTTTGGGCCGGTGATGGCTGAGGAACACCCACTCTATGATTAAGAGGGGGTCTTCTGAGCTCTGGCCCTTACTTTTCCTGATGTTATTGTCCCACTGAAAAAGCAACCCGTGGAGGTGCGGCAACTTCCCCAGGACGATAAAACGAAAGGGCAGGCCCGGTTGGTAACGGTGGGCCTGTCTGGCTGCAATTGAGCTTTGGATCTTTTCCAGCGCTGCCTGGGCTTCCGGGGTAAGGGCCCTGGGAGAACAGAGCTCCTCTCCCCCTTTCAACAAATTGAAAAGGGGGGCTAGGTCTTCAGTTGGAATTCCTAGCCAGGGTCTTACCCAGTTCAAAGACCCACACAGCTGATGGACATCAGCCAAACTCTTGATGTTTGTTCTGATTGCCAATTTTTGAGGAACAATGGTCCTCTTTGTGATTTCAAGGCCAAGGTACTTCCAAGGCGGCATCCGTTGAATTTTGTCTTGCGCCAATTCAAACCCTGCAGCAATCAACGCATTGGTTGTCAGGTCAAGAGCATGGGCTAGCAAGTCATCGGTCGGCGCACAAATCAAAATGTCATCCATGTAATGATGGATGATGACGTCCCCCACTGCTGCACGGATCGGGGACAGCAGGGAAGCGACATACCACTGGCAGATCACCGGGCTGCATTTCATGCCTTGAGGAAGAACTGTCCAGTGGTAGCGCTTGCCTGGGGCTTCACGATTGATGGAGGGAACCGTGAAGGCAAAACGCGGTGCATCTTCCGGATGTAGGGGAATTTGGAAAAAGCAGTCTTTTATATCTACAACGGCCAGATTCCAATTTCGGGGGAGCATTGCTGGGGAGGGCATCCCTGGTTGAAGAGACCCCATGTCTTTTATGATGGCATTAATTTGCCTGAGGTCGTGCAAGAGTCGCCACTTATCTTTGTTAGGCTTTTTGATAACAAAAACTGGGGAGTTCCAGGGCGACATGGACTCCACTAAATGACCTTTTTGCACTTGTTCTTGCACGAGCTCGTTGAGCGCCGCTAATTTTTGTTTGTTGAGCGGCCACTGCGCCACCTGGACTGGTGTATCTGACTGCCAATTCAATTTCCAGGTGGGGCGCTCTTCAGTGGCCGCTGCCCGAAAAACCTGGGGAGCCGCTGGTAGGTCAATTTTGGCTCCCCACTGGGCCAAGAGGTCTCTTCCCCACAGGGGCTCTGTGTAATCTAAAACGAATGGACGGACGGAAGCCAATTGTCCGTCTGGCCCCGTAATTTGCACAACGCTCCTTGATTGTCTAGCCAATTGGAGGCCCCCTACACCACGGATCCGCCCTGGAACGTTTTGCAGATCCCAATGCGACGGCCATTCCCGAGAGGGAATGACTGTGACATCTGCCCCTGTGTCTAAAAGGCCGTACATTGCGACTCTCTCTCCCCCTTTGGAAAGCATACACATGACTTTGGGTTTTTCCTGTCCAAGGGCTTGGGCCCAGGCTACCGAATGTTGCTGTAGCGAATTGTGTTGAGCTCCTAGTGAAGATGTAGTGGTCGGGTTCTGCTCTGCCACACGAATGGCCTGAGCGATGATTTGTCCTTTGGGCAGGAAGAGAGGAGGACAGACACAGTGCAGCAGGAGTGAGAATTGTTCCAGGCCAGCTGGTAGCAGACTTGGGACAATACTCACCCCTGGTGGGGTCGTCTTTGTGTCACCAAGCACGACAAACTTGCAGCTCACCCGCTCCCAATCCTCCGGGCACTCAGGAAGCACGGTCGCTTGGTGGAAGTCTGCAGAGCGGAGATGGATCGGCTCTGCGAGCTGCAACCTGCAGGACGAAACACAAGACAAGGTAGTTAAAGATGGCTGAGATTGGTAGAATGTCAAGTCCAGTAAATGGTCAAAGTCGGTGGATGGAGGCTGGCTCCCTTCATCCTCCCCCCTCCCTCCAGATGTCAAAGCACCAAGGACTGCCTCCTGATTTTTGTCTTGGCGCAGGGGGGCACTGCGCTGCCATATCAGTTTTTTTGAGGTGCCCTTCCTGGGGCTCCCTGTTGCTGCCTTTTAAATTCGTAAAATTGTTTTCTCAATGGGCACTGGGGCATCCAGTGCCCAACCTTGCCACATAAGTGGCAAGGCGCAGCGGGTGGAGCGGAAACAGGGGTAGGTGGCTGATCTGTCCCTTGGAGGGCTGGGCAGCACTCGGCAGATGGACCGGCTTCTTCTGCGGCGGCGGCAGCTTGTGGAGATGGCGGCTTTGGACGACGAATGACTGTGGGTGGTGCACTGGCAGCTGACGGAACGAGGACCTTTTTCCTGCACACTTCGAGCATGTCGCGGAGAGTGCGAGGCGGCTCCAGGGGGAGGCTATTGATGGCTTCGCGGCAGGCTGGGTTGGCGTTCAGAAACGCCACTTGCTTCAGCACTTCGGACTGCACGCTCTCGCCTTCTACTTGGCTGTTGACTGAACGTCGGAGCCGCTCTACAAACTCAAGGAAAGGTTCCTCTGCGCCCTGTAAAACTCGAGTATACGGAATTTGAGGCGCTGCTGCCCGCAACTCCAAGAAAGCTTTTTCAGCTGCCTTGGCAGTCTGCTGTAGCGCCTCTATTGGGATGGTCCTTGCTTGAATGTGACCATCGGCCCAGTCTCCGGTTCCTAAAAGGTGGTCAATGGAGAGCACTTCTCCCTCAGTGCTAAGACGGGAGTTCGGGCTGTTCCATAGGGATGGGAGCACTCTTAGGACTTCTTTTCTCCATGCCCCCTCCCAGAGCACTTGCTCCGAGGTGTTGAGGAGGCAGGAGAAAACTCTACGGAGATCGGCTGGTGTAATTACCGACTCCGAGAGGACGGCCTGAAGGAGTCCCCGAAAATATTCGGAGTCTCGCCCGAACTCTTTTTGGGCTTTACACAACTCTTTCATAGAAGAGTGGGAGAAGGGGACTCACTGCGCCAGCGTCACGCCTTCCCCCACTGGGTGAAACGCAACCGGGGCGGCTGATGGGATGGCAGCCGGCTTCAGCTTCCGGATTCCCACGCTCTCCCCCCCTCCCAGGTCGTGGGAAACGGAAGAGGAGGCGTGAGAACCGGAAGTGGAGGAGGCGGAGGCGTGGCGTGAGAGCTGGGTGGGAGGATCTACAGCAGAGTGTCCTGCCCCTTGGGAGGAGCTTGCCGGCCCCAAAAGGAAATCTGGAGGTGGTGGGAAATGAGGAGAAGGGGGCGGAGTCGGGGGAGGAGATGGAGGAGGAGGAGGAGGAGAAGGGGCTGGACGGGGCGGAGTAGGGGAAGGGCAGGATCTGGGGATGGAGCAAGAGGGATGACGGGAAGAAGAAGGGAGCTTTCCCGCCTGAACCACACGGTCTCCGCCATCTTGTGACTTAAAGTCGCCATTTTGATGAGGAGACCGAAACCGAACTTTGGGTTTTGTAACTGGGGTAGTGGGAGTAGGAGCGAGGGGTATGGGATCAGGCTCTCTGAGAGACTGGCCAGGTCTCACAGGGCAAGGGGACTGAGCCAAGGGGGAGCCCAGGGAATGGTGGACACCTGGCGCGGGGCTGACGCGGTCTGCTTTCCCTCGGGACTCTGTACAGGAAAGAGGGCGACAGGGACGAGGGATAGGAACAGAGGGTCGGGGGGAACTGGGGCACGAACGGGGGTTCGGTGGCTGCTTCGAGGAATCAGATTTTTGTTTCAGAGCTTGAAGGAGAAGTGAAATCCAATAGAAATGTTTTTCAAAGGAACGTTCTCCAGTCTGGATATTTCTCTGCAGTCTATGCTGCACTTTCTTTAGGAAAGCAGGGTCCAGAACTGAGGCAGGAGAAACGTCAGGGAAGTTCGAAAACAGCCACTGAATTAAACTCTTAATCTCTTTCTTATTAACTTCGACTTTCCCTCCCCCCAGGGATCCCACAACTTGGTAATAGACTCCCTTCTGGGATGCAGACAATTTCGCACCCATCCCTCGGAGATGTTAACTGGGGAGGTCTGCAACCCAACTCAACCCAAACGTTGCAGGAAAGCGTTAAAGAAACTGAAAGAAAAGGTAGAAAAGGGGGTCCCAATCCGGCCCTTACCCCAAAAGAGAGAAATAGAAAAGCAAGAAATCGGAATGAAACCGAGAGGGGTAAGGTGGTGACACCGAAAACGGCTACAAGAAACTCACCCTGTCGGCGGGACGAACCAAAACTGCAACGCAGGGGAGGCTCTGCACGCAGGACAGTCTCTCTGGATGCTGGAGAGGGCGCTGTCCTTATCTCCTAGGAGCACCACTCTCTAAAACGAGAGCGTGCTACACTGAGGAGTGGCTTGTCGCTCAATAGGATTTGTAATCCAAATACGAAAGGCGGTCAGATACAGGTCCAGATCACAGTCCTCTGGGACGATCCCAGGCGATCACAGCAGACGCGTCCAGACGCTGCTTTTGGCCGCCCCACGTTGGGCGCCAAGCCTGCGGCTGCGCTGATTGCAGGAGACCCGGCTGCTCACAGCCCAGCACGCAGCCTGGGTGCTTGCCCGACTCGGAGTCGGGTCCGCACCTGTGGGTCACAGCCTCACAAGAGGGCGATAGCCACGAAGCGCGCAGAGACGAAGAGAGGACTCAGGCAGTGTAGGAAAAACGTTGGATTTATTGACCAACAAACGGGAGGAGCTGCAAGGAGCAAGGTAGAGGGAAGCTGCCTGAGCAAGGAGCAACTGGGATGCAACAACTTATAAAGGCAGGGGGTGGGGATGGGTGTAAACTTCTAACAACAAATCCGGGCACCGAAACTTAGATACATACTAAGAGTGAAAGAACAGGTTAACAAATCAAGAAGAAATTGAGGAGGGGCCCCAGCCCCTGACCAATCGCCCGACACCTTGGAGAGAAGAGCCTAGAAGAAGAGGCTGGGTCGCCGGGTGACGGACAAGGGGACTGGGGAGGGGAAAACCTGGATACATGACAGAAACCATAGCAACACAGGAGGGGCGAAAGGATTGACATAAAACTGCTCGAAGCAGGGGAATTCCAAGACAAACCATTATTACTTAGGATAGGGGGGGGGACTGGAGTGAACCAAGAACAAGACACCACAGTAGATGACCTTTTAATTGCTGGAAAAAGCGAGGAATCAGTTAGAGAAGAAAGCATTAAGCTTCTGAACTTTTTAAGCATCCAGGGGCTGAAGGTGTCCAAAAGTAAATTGCAATTCGTAGAAGAAGAAGTGAAGTACCTAGGACACCGACTTAGTAAAGGAACTAAAACACTAGACCCAGGGAGGGTTAAGGGAATCCTCTCCCTTCCTCCCCCAAGAAATACGAGACAAATCAGGCAGCTATTGGGTCTTGTAAGATATTGCAGACAATGGATTGAAAACTTTAGTGGTAAAGTAAAATTTTTGTATGAAAAACTAACTGCTGAAGGTTTGATGAAATGGACTGAGAAGGATGATGAATCATTAAAACAATTAAAAGAGGAATTGGCTAATGCTCCGG
Source organism: Agelaius tricolor (assembly GCF_023055355.1). NCBI lineage: Eukaryota > Metazoa > Chordata > Aves > Passeriformes > Icteridae > Agelaius > Agelaius tricolor. The sequence goes on along the minus strand of NW_027269299.1, from coordinate 4,422,633 downwards.
TGCTAAGCCTCCCGGGTGTTAGGAGACCTTTTATTTGTTTGTTAACACTGAGGCAGGAGTAGCATTTGGGGTACTGGCTCAGGACTGGGCCGGCAGTCGAAAACCAGTAGCATTTATTTCTAAAATACTAGACCCCGTAAGTAGAGGATGGCCAACATGTTTGCAGATTATAGTGGCAACAGCCCTCTTAGTGGAAGAAGCTCTCAAAATTACCTATGGAGGAGAACTGAAAGTCTTTACCCCCCATAACATACGGGCAGTATTGCAACAAAAGGCAGAAAAATGGATAACAGACTCAAGACTTTTGAAATACGAGGGCATTTTACTGTCATCCCCTCAGTTGATACTTGAAACCACCTCTCTGCAAAACCCCGCTGAATTCTTGTTTGGAGATCCACAGGAGGATTTAACTCATGACTGCCTACATAGCATAGAAAAACAAACAAAAATTAGGCCGGACCTCAAAGAGGAAGAACTGGAAGAGGGAGAAAAGTTATTTGTGGATGGGTCCTCTAGAGTTGTCGAGGGAAAGCGAATCTCTGGATATGCGATTGTAGGAGGTAAAAATTTGGAAATAATAGAATCCGGACCTTTGAGTCCTAGTTGGTCAGCCCAGGCCTGTGAGCTGGCCTGGCAGTATTGCGGGCTCTAAAATTCTTGGAAGCTAAGGTTGGGACCATCTACACAGACTCAAAATACGCCTTTGGAGTGGTACATACCTTTGGGAAAATTTGGGAAGAAAGAGGGTTAATAAACTCCTGAGGAAGAGAATTAATACATCAGGAACTAATTATTCAGGTCTACAAGCTTTAAGAGGCCCAAAGAAAACAGCAATAGTACATGTTAAAGGACATCAAAAGGGTCTCTCCCATTTGATCAGAGGAAACAACACAGCAGACAGAGAGGCAAAGGAAGCTGCTCTCAGAAAATTCCAGGATCAGGGGATAAGGAGAACGCGAGATGATGAGAAAGTTCGAGTCCTGAGCTTTACAGCCCAGGAAAAGGAGAAATTAGACAAAATGGGAATAAAAGGGAATGGGGGTATTCGAAAATTGCCAGACAATAGGGAGGTACTGCCAAAATCTATAGCCCGAAGAATAGTGCAGCAGCTGCATGACCAGACTCATTGGGGAACCCAAGCCTTAGTAGATCAGTTTACTATTAAGTACATGTGTATAGGAATTTACAATATAGCAAAACAAGTAGTTAGGGGATGTATAACATGCCAAAGAGTTAACAGACATCAAGCTACAGAAAGGATTCCAGGAGGAAGGGAATTAGCACACCGACCTTTTTCACACGTACAAATAGATTTCACCGAGCTACCGAAGGTAGGGAGATACAAGTACTTATTGGTACTGGTAGATCATCTAACCCACTTTGTAGAAGCATATCCTACATCATGGGCTACTGCAAATGTGGTGATTAAAAACCCTGCTGGAAGAAATAATCCCTAGGTATGGACTAGTAGAAATATTAGACTCTGATAGAGGTCCCCATTTTGCAAACAAAGTACTGAGAGAGGTAACCAGGGCCTTGGGCACTAAATGGCAATATCACACCCCTTGGCACCCTCAAAGCTCAGGGAGGGTGGAAAGGGCAAATGGAGAAATCAAGAAGAAACTCACCAAGCTCATGGTAGAAACTAAAATGTCTTGGGTCAGATGTTTACCCATGGCATTGCTAAACATTAGAACCCAACCTAGGACGGATGTGGGAATCTCTTCTTTTGAAATGCTTTATGGAATGCCTTACGACTTAGAACTTTCAGGGGAACCATCCTTGCATCCAAGATAGTCAAATTCAGGGTTACATACAACAGTTAATGAAACGGAGGGAGGAATTAAGACGAAAAGGGCTATTGGTACAAAGACCCCCTTTGGATATAATAATGCATAAGCTTAAACCCAGAGATAGGGTCCTAATTAAGACTTGGAAAGACATCCCTAACACCCCAATGGGAAGGTCCCTATGTTGTCCTGTTTACCACAGAAACAGCCATCCCAACTGCTGAAAAAGGCTGGACACATGCCAGTCGAGTGAAAGGGCCCATCCCTGCAGACACCCCTTGGGAGGTGACCAGTCGCCCTGGAGATCTACGGCCAACCCTTCGGAAGGCACAGGAACCTGCGCCAGCTGGAGACGTGAATGACTGAATTAGGGGACAGAGAACTGTACCGATTGAGAGTCTTGGTAAGAAAACCCCTACAGGAACTGGAACAGGAGTTCAAGTGCCCTCTGCCATGGAAAACCTGGAATGAACTGACGCTTGCTCTTTCAGTAGTGGCTGAAGTGAGGTGAGAATTATTAAATTACACCGAGTGTCTTAAATGTCGGGAATCTTCTTGTCGGGCATGGGTAAAAATCTTTTGTGGGGGCTGTAAAGACAAATGGTGGATTCTCCAGTCACATTTGGTGGGGAGCACATGGTGTCTTACTTGTGATTGGGATTGGAGAAGAGCAAATCCATTAAGGGCCTTAAGAGAATTTATAAGGATCCCTGGAGAGCGGGTGATCCCTGACAGACAAGCAGTGTCACTAGTTGAAAATCTAGAACAGAGAAGAGATTGGGCCCTGGCATGGGAATTCCAACACCAATTGCATAGGATCACACGCCAAAACCAGACAGTCATATTAACTACCTTGTGTAAGAAGGGAATCCACGTTCCTCTGGGGTGGCAAGTGAGGCCTGACGAGTGGAATAGCACGATTCATCACTATTCCTGAGTCTATAAACAACAAAAACGTAGAGAACGTAGGGAAGAACGACGTAACTCTAGGAAGACAGGAGAAAGGGAATAAAAAGGCAGAGGGTGGACCCTAAGTAGGTGTGGGACTCAAGGCCCGGTAAAGCTCGCTAGGGACGGCAGAGAGTCTGTCATAAAATCAAAGAAATCCTTTACAGGAGACCCTTTGCCTGGAGGCCTGACAGCCTGCCCTTAGGAGTGGGGGCAGGAGTTAAGGAGATAGCCCAAATAATGCACCCCTGAAGACTACCCCTGCTGCCGAGAAGATAATGATCCCTGCAGAGCGACGCACCTGGGCTGGCAGGCGAGGCAGAGAGGTGAGGAGTAGTGGGGGAGAGCAACAGAGCACAGGAACAGGAACGGAGCACAGGAAAGCCCCAGGTAAAAGAGATATGAGTACAAAAGGAGAAAGAAATTTGTTGCTAGGACCCTGCCCTGCTTGGCGAGCTACCTTAATTATTATAACCCTGAGCCTCCCGGCTGCCTGGGGAAACCCTCATCAGCTTTACAAAGAGAACATGATCCCCCTAAATAAAGGGACCCTGACCCCTGACTGGTCTCAGGCCTTTTTGCAATCTACCGGATCTATGGGGAATACCACAGGTTTAAGTTTACTAACATTAGTACTGCATGACAGGCTGCCGTACGCTAGACATGAATGGAAGAAGCAGAAAACCTGGCAGCTTCAAGGAGTAGTGGGAGAACAAATTAATATTGGATGTCGAATGGTTAATGGGTCTGACTATACTAACGCGATTGCAATCAGTGTTTCCATGGGTCAGGAGGATAAACAAATAGCAGATTGTGCACACCCAATCACACGAGACTGCTGGCAAAACTTCACATTAACTCACACTGCAGAGGTAGTCTGTCTCTGGTCGAAAGATACACAGGGCCTTTCTTTTAAATTTATAATAGATACTAAAACGCACTCTACCACTGCTGAACCTCATAATATCATCACTCCATCTGTACCACCAGTTATACTCACCCCAAAAATTTTCAAAATTGGACCTTATATAATCAGGAAAACTGGTCAACAACAAATATTATTCAATCCAGCATGGTCTCTCAAACAGGTCGAACTGCTGATGCAGACCAATGTTTCAGACATCCAGCCAGCTTGTTCTCCGTTTTTGCAAACATCCTTTGAAGGCTGGACCATTTGGCTGCAGAAACGCGGCTCTTTTAAACCAAGGAAACTTAGAGATGTGACCGGTGTTCTAGGTACAGCATTGGGAATCCTGAATAGCATTGATTCGGAAGTACTAATGAACAAATTGGCTGCTACGACTAGAGATCTGTCCAAATTACAGCAACCACTGAAGTCATCTCTGTTAGCCTTGGGGACACACCAGTGGATGCTGTCAAATATTCTGCCAAAGTGGGAAAGAGTAAATGTGAACAATCACAAATTGGTGATTGATGCACTCAGTGCTGCACAAAATAATGTTTCCTTAGCCCTCAGCTGTATCCAGGCACAATTGTGGATGCAGTCAGTTTCTGCCTCGATTATAAGAGAGGGTGAGGAAGGCACTTTCCCCACAGAAATACGGAAAATAATCTGGGACAATGCCAACGATTTTGAAAGAGAATTCCAATCCTGGTGGAAACTGGTAAATTTTACCTATAATGCTATTTCAAATAGCACTACTGCTTTTGTCTTGACCATACACAATGCCTCTGTACATCTAGTTTTTCCTGTTATTGCATTAGGAATAAACCATGACGGAGCTGTCCTCTATCCTATAGAACATAGGGGATGGGCCCGTCAGTTTGATGACAAATGGCAAACTGTTGATTTGGAATCTTGCATTAACCGAGAACAACTGGGGTTCATCTGTGAAGGCAATGGAATTATAGCTCAAGATATCTGTTTAGACACAGAGCAAAACATTTGTCATTTTGACATTCATCCTAACGAGACTTCTAAAACAGTTCTTATATACATAGGCAATGGATGTGTGTGTTTTAGAACTATTTGTGATTCTGTGCTTGTAGATGATATTGAGGTGGATACAAAGAATCACTCCAACTTCTGTGCTTGTAACTTCACTAAGATTACAGGGTGTGATATCACTTATGAAGCTAAAGTCACCTCTCACCACCTATTACAATCCAACTACACACTGCTTCACAGGCTAATGCCCACTCCGATTGGGATGAACTTCACTCTAGTGAGACAACTGATGCTCCATCAAGACCTGATCCAAATCCTCGAGAGAATCAAGGAAAGCGGACAGAAAACCCTAGTGACTGTTCATCATGACGTAGGAAAAATACACCGGTTAATAGAGAGGTAAAGCAAGATGGCGAGCACAGGTGGTGGGATACCCTGTTCGGGTGGTCTCCTACTACCACAGGTGTCCTAAACAGTATATGCCATCCCATTGTTGTTCTTTTGATTCTGATTGTGCTTGGTTTTATTTTGTCAGCAGTTCTATTCGTTATGAATTGGAATATGATGAAAAAGCTAAGGAAATTAGCATCTAAAATTAGTGCACATAGCTTAACTGATGAGGAAACTGAGTTAACGTTATCTAGGAAGGAACTAAAAAGATTTAATGAACAAAATTGGTAAAAAACAAATGGGGGATTGTAATAAGTAGCAATATGTTTGTTCATCATTTTAATCAATATCTAAATAATTATACAATATCAAAGCAATAACTAAATAGCTAAAAACGCTTGATTTTAAATGTATAGCCACATATGGTTCACATATGGTTGCTTGGCTTGCAGGAATCGTATAGTGCTTTGGGAATTCCATGGTAAAGAAAAGTTCACCTAAGAGGTCACAGAGGAGAGCTGTAACAACAATCCCTAAACTCACAAGAATTGCTTAGGCTTGCAGGAATCGTATAGTGTTCTGAAAATTCCACTGTATAGGTATGCCTTAGAAGGAAAAGTTCACTCAGCGGTTAAAAGAGGAAGACTTGGAGCCTTCATCCCACGACCACCAGAAGGCAGAAAAAGACCCCCTAGCAACTGAACGAGCAAGCGCCAAAGACAGACCACGTCATCCCTGGACCCGGGAGAAAAAGGCAATAAAAGGTGGACTTTGGGGATAGGAACGGTGGGAGCCTAGAGGAGCGGAGACTCCCGGCCGCCCAGCGCTGAACTTTGCTTATTCTTGCTTGCATAATAATAATAATAAATTTATAATTGTACGATCCTTGAATCCAGTGAATTCATTTATCACCCTTCCTTCCTTCCTTCCTTCCTTCCTTCCTTCCTTCCTTCCTTCCTTCCTTCCTTCCTTCCTTCCTTCCTTCCTTCCTTCCTTCCTTCCTTCCTTCCTTCCTTCCTTCCTTCCTTCCTCCATCTTTTAAGTGATGTTGGCATTTTTAGATTAGTTTAGAGTAAAAACTCACTGTCTAACATAGGTGATAAGTACTGAGAAGTTGTTGTAAATAGTGTACGTGTAGTTTTTAGTATAAAAAGATAACACCACACAGTTCCCCATGGTCCCTCACAGGCCCCTCATGGCTCCCTCACAGTTGCCCAAGATCCCTCACAGCCCCTCACTGTGGATGCCATGGCACAGAGAGAGAGAAACAGCAAGTGTTTCTCACAGCAGCTTGTGAGAATTATTAGCAAGTTGTAAGAATGTGAGAACTTCAGTATAAACAATCCGCAGGTGGTGTTCTTCTACTTCATCTTTCTCTTCTTCTCAAGGACGGTGTCTAAAGAATGTGTTTTTGTTAACTAGCCAATCAAACAGAATATATCGTATGACTCTATAAAAACCGCACGGTTCTCTTGAATTAAACCTTCTTTTAGTCTTTCTGCAATACTGCCTCCTGCCTGTTCCTGTGTCATTCTCGGCGCAAGAGTGACACCTCACGGTCCTTCATGGCCCCTCAGGGCCCCTCACAGCTCAAGGCTCTTCACGGCCCCTGAGCCGCCTCCGGCCTCGCCATTGGCGCCGCTCTTTGCTGCTGGCCAATGGTGGCCCGAGTCTGCAGTGACGTCACCGCTCGCCGGGCAAAGGAAGGCCTGGGGCTGAGGTGCCCCGGGCTGGCCGGGAATGGGGTCCGGGGGTCCCCGGGCTCATGGAAACGGGGGATCCAGGGGCCGGGAGAGGAGGATACTGGAGAAAGGGGGTGCAGGGAGTGTCGGGGCAGGATAAGGGGGTGCAGGGGGTCCTGCAGCTGGGGAAGGAGATGCGAAGGGTCCCAGTGCCCAGGAATGGGCATTCAAGGGGGTCCCCGGGGGGCTCCCCAAAGCCCCTCCCAGGGGGCAGCAGGAGCTGGCTCAGGAGCTCTGGGCAGAGAAAAGGGGGTGAGCCCGGCTTGGGGGGGACATGGGGGACTCACACACGCTCCCGGGGGGACACGACCCCCGGGGACCCCCCCTCACCTTGTCCCGCAGGGGAGGCCGAGCCCCAGCCCAGGCAGACGAAGCCCCCGAGCCCCGGCAGCATCTTGGGGGGCGTGCGGGGCCGGGCGGGGCAGGATCCGGGAAAGGGCGGTGGCTGCCGGGTTCCGCGGCTGCCTGGAAACCACGAAGGCGGCGGCAGCGTCTGTGACAGCGGCGCGGCCTCGGTTGCCTGAGAACGCGGCCCTGGCTGGTTGTGCGCAGCCTGGGCTCCTGCAGGCGGCTTCACTGGGCGATTCGCCAGGGGAATTGTTCGCGGAGCATTGGCCTCTGCAAAGTTCCTGAGCGTGCAGAGCATTGGCCTCTGCAAGGAGTTCATCAGCGTGCAGAGCATTGGCCTCTGCAGAAAGTTCCTGAATTTCCTTTGAAGGTCAAGATTGACTCAAGTTGAACTTTTTGGTTTTGTCTCATCTGCGCTCTGAGAGAGAATGCCAAAGGGAAATACAGGATAATGGGATAATGCCCGTCTTCTGGTGCAGCAGTTCAGTGGTCTGCACTGCCACAGACATGTTTTATGAAAAATCCTTTGGGTTTTTTCTCCTGAGAAGCTGAGAGACCTCAGGAACAAAATGTAAACAATGGTTATCTGCTGCTCTGGAATGCAACAGGTGCATCTGTGATTGGTCTCCTAGAGTTGTTTCTAATTAATGGCCACTCACAGTCAGCTGGCTTGGACTCTCTGAGACACAAGCTTTTGTTATTCATTCTTTCTTTTTCTATTCTTAGCTAGCCTTCTGATGATATCCTTTCTTCTATTCTTTTAGTATAATTTTAATAGAATATATATCATAAAATAATAAATCAAGAGTCAGATGAGTGAATCCTCATCTCTTCCCTCATCCTAAGACCCCTGTGAACACCACCACAATGCACAGCTGAGTGGATGAACAATATATGCTCTACTGATTGTGCTTTTTTTTTTTGCACTGAAGGAATGCAACATTTTCTAAATGTACTGGTCTATACTTTTTTTTCCCGTCTAGTGGTTGCTTAAACTGCTGAAAGGTGAATGAGGTCTGTTCAAGTTTCATCAAGTTTCAGTGGGTTGTTATCATCTGGTTATTACAATTATTAGAGAGAGGCCTGTGAATTGAGGTGCAAATGAGACCATATGCCAAAATCAATAGTCTGGATTTTATGTAACAGTAAATAGGAGCAAGAGAGAGAGAAAGGAAAAGAAAAAGAAGCGGGGGGGTGGCAGGGGTGGAGATGAGGGGTTGGGAAGAAGGGGAAGAAGGAGAGTGACAGAGACAGATGAAGTGAAAAACATCACCATTCCATGGATCCCATTGGCATACCATAAAATCCTCTTCTGGTCTTCTCTGTGCTGAGGTCTCGCAAAACGTAAGACTCCAATGGATTCATGCAGATTTGGGCAAGGTGGGACCTCCCAGCTGCCTCCCTGGGGTGGGGCAAGTTGGACTCTGTCTATTGCTACTTTCAAATAATATAAAATCTTTAGCATCTGTCTGTCCTTTGAGTCTGCCATCAATTGGCTTCTGGATTTTCAGATCTGTTGTGTTACTTTGCGTGCCCTGCAGTTGTCTGGTGCAAGGCCTCAGGAATGGGTCTGGGGGCACTGTGGAGGTCTTGGATGGGAGGTTTGTGTGCAAACCTGGCCTCAGCAGACGAGTCTGTGGCTACGACTTGCCCACCTTGAAGGCAGACAGAGCTGATTTTCAGGACAGCTGCTGGCTTTGGCTTTGTTGTGGATAGGTTTTTCTCTGCAGCCTTGTTTACTTCTCCCCAGGCCTGAGCTAATGGGACAATAGTGTCACCTTTGTCTTGTCTCAAGTTCCCTTCGGCAGCTTAACTCCCAGTGCCAAGTTCCAGTCCAGAGGCATTTTCAGGGAAGGGTGGGCTTGGGTGGTCGCAGCCTCTTTATACAGTTTTGTCCCAATGGGCAGAAAGTCCTTTGTAACAATTTTTAAGCCATTAGCCATAACATTCCAGTCTCTCCCAAGTCCTGTGAGGAGCAGCTGAGAGAGCAGGGGTGCTTTAGCCAAAAGAAGAGGATGTCCACTCTAGCTATTTTAAAGTAATATTTAGGCTGCAGCTTTGTCTGTTCTAACTATTCTTAATGTTCAGATTTTTAGCTCCAGGTTTCAGTATGATCCATCTTTGAATTGCACAAGGCAGCCCTATAGTTCAAATAAAGTCCAACTAGAGGCCTAACATACTAGCTACTCAGACCAAACAAGCACTTAGCTACTTTCAAATCATAGAAAATTTTTAGCACCAGTATATGCCTTGAATCTGCCAAGAATTGGGTTCTGGATTTTCAGAGTTCCATTGTTGCTTCTTCCAGTTTTGTTGAGGCATTGTCACTCATCTGGGAGATCCTGCCTTCAAAATGGCTTCTGGATTCCAAAGAAGACCTCGACACCTCGTCTTTTGTCCAGAGAAAGACTGACATCTTTCACTGTAAGTACCCAGTGGGCTGTGTTAAGGCTGCAAACTGCCCTGGTGTCCCTGCTCTCCCTGCCCCTGCTTTAGTGCAAGCAAGAAAATGCTTTAAGTAGGTAATAAGCAGAAATATTCTAGTAAGGCTACAAAACGCAAGTAATAAACGACACAATTATGAAGGTTTCTTTTGAAATGAACAGAGAGGGGGAATTGTGGGAATCCACAAAACCAGAGGGTTTTGGGAAAGCTGCAAAAGACAGCCTCAGATACAGGAGAACTGTGATTAGAGCTAAGCAGCAGCCATGTGATTAGAGCTAAGTAGCTGCCAGCAGAAAAATTATTTAAAAAGTAGAAAAGCAAGGACAAATAGAACAATGGTCTGTGTATTAACGCTTGTCTAGAATAACTCCCTAAGCTACAGAAAAGTTTATCTAGCAAGATATTTGGAGGGTTAAAGCTTATTGGAGCTCTGTGCATTGTGCTTTAAGGCTTACAAGCAGGTATTGTATTCAAAATAAGTAACCATTGTTTAAACCAAAGGTACGTGTGCTTATAGTGGTTGGATAGAACTACTGTCAATGTGCTTTTGCTTTGTGTGATTGGTCAAGAAACTTATAAAGGAAGTTGTAACATTAAGTTCTTGGTCTGCTGCCTGGGATGTGAGCTGCTGGCATCTTCCCATTGTCATAACCATGTAATGAGAGTGATGCTGGAAAATAAAACAGCTCAAGGCAGTTCCACAGCAGCCCTGTCCCGTTTGTGATTTGTAAATAGCCCCCTGCTGGTGTCAAGACCAAGCTGCCCTTGGGCACCTGAGCATGCTGGGGGGGAAGCTCAAACTCTGCCCAAAGCCCTGTGAGACAGGGCTGGTCCCAGCTGGAAGAGCTTCCAAAGCAGCTGTTCTCTCCCAGCTCCTGTGTGGGCACGGATCCAGCCCTGCAGACACAGTGTACAGCAAAGCAAGTTATCTGCTGCAGCACGTCCAGAAGAAAATGTCTCAGCACCTTTGTGTCCCAGATATCTTTTATGAAAAATCCTTTCCTTAGGATTTTTCCTCCTGAGAAGCTGAGAAGCCTCAGGAACAAAATGTAAACAATGATTATCTGCTGCTGTGGAATGCAACAGGTGGATCTTTGATTGGCCCATGTTGGATGTTTGTAATCAATGGCCAATCACAGCCCAGCTGGCTCAGACAGAGAGTCCAGGCCAGAAGCCTTTGTTATCATTCCTTCCTCTTCTATTCTTAGCTAGCCTTCTGATGAAATCCTTTCTTCTATTCTTTTACTGTAGTTTTAATATATTATATATCACAAAATAATAAATCAAGCCTGCTGAACCATGGAGGCAGATCCTCGTCTCTTCCCTCATCCTACACCTTTGTTCTGCAGGATGGTGGAAATCTTCCTGTGCTGGGAATTGTCCCCTGATTTTGGTTTACCATGTGTTGATGGTATCTCTCCCAAAGGAGTTGGCTTCTCTTGAAAGCTCTGGATTGGTAGGAATCTTGAGGGCTGTACAGTTCTTACCTGCTCTCTGGAGCCAAGGCCACAAATGTCCCTTGGTGTCTGGAGCTCACTTGACTGAAGATGCCCCACTGCTGAGGCTCTGTCCAGGAGATCCCTCTGTTTTCTTCTCTGCAGGGGTCTGTGAGCCCAGAGAGAGAAAACAAATGCTAATTACCAGAGAGAACTACAACTTGGACACATTCCTGTGCTCCTCACTCTTGGTACATCGTTCCCTTCTTGCCTCTCTTGGACTCAGCCAGCAGTGATATCTCCTTGCTGTGAGTTCTCAGTGCTGTACAGGGATGGAGTCAGGGCAGTTCTGAGAGCTCGTCCCCATTCTTTGAAAAGGTCACTGCCTCAATCCAATGAACCTAAAGAGGAAAGAAATGCCCAAAGAGCAGAAATCCCCAACCATGTCACGTGCAATCACAGAGAAGCTGATGGGACAGAGCCATGTGGTTGGAGTATGTGTATTGCACTCTGTATTGTAAATTTATTGGTGCTGAGTATTTCAGCAAGAAACTTCCGGGGCTCCCAGGACTGTCCTGGACAATGTGACCACAAATTGTTCACCAGTGCCACTTGTTCAAGAAAAGCCTTTCTGAACAAGCCCAACTCTGAGGCTCTGTCTGGTTTATTTTTGCCTTTCAGCTGCTTCCCTCTAAGTTCCTGTGGGAGAAGTTTCTCACCATGAAGAAGAAGGCCAGCACTGGCGGGAGTTTTCTACCCAGAACTGGCCCATGTGTAGAGCTGGGGAAGACTGGTCCAAAGGTAGCCTTTTCCTGCTCTTCTCCTTTCTGTTTGATGGGAAGTTGGAAGAGGGTGTGTGCTTGTGACAGGCTTGCCTCCAGCCAAAGACCTCAGTGTGCAGGTCCTGTTGTCATTGCAAGCTGCTGTTAGAGGTGGGCTGGGAGTCCTGATCTGCACTCAGCCAACACAAATAAGCTCTGCTGAAGCTGCCTAAGTGTAGCTGCCATTGCTGAAACAATGGGGGGAAGGCTGGGGACACAAAGGCACAGCATTGCCATGTGCCATTCTCCTGCTGAAGGAGCCACCTCTTGCTTTGGTGTGGTCACCATCAAGTGCTCGGGGTCACAGGATTCCCTCCGGAGTGGCAGCGTTGGCCTTGGAAGGCCGAGGACCTGCAGGAATGACTTCAGCTTTAACCAAACAAATTGCCTTTATGCTTTGGGCTGGAACAATGTGTTGGACCCTGAGGGGGTGTTAGATTTTGCAGGCTGCCAGATGTACAGGGGACTGGCCCTGGGCAGAGGGGAATGGATGTGCTTTATCTGGATCAGTGCCTTCTTGGAGATGTGTTTGAAGCTGCTTTTCTGGCAGGACTGGCTCAGTAGAAAGCACAGTCCCAACGGGTAGATGACTGAGGTGGGCTGTTGTTATGAATGAGGTCCATATATGTCTAATGTAATAAACCAACATTAGAATTGAGCAGCAATTTTAATTGAGCAGCAATTTTACATGAAATCATGCAATCAAATATAATCAAGTAGATACAAAATAATTTGGCAGTGGTTTGGATAAAGCATAAGCAAAACCAGTCAGGATACAGGGGGCTTTTCTCACCCTGCCTCCCATTCAAAAGATAAAGAATCCAAACACAACTTCTAGACTGGATGCTAATACATATTCATCACTAATTTTCTGTCAATCTCCTCCTATTTTTGATTCTTGAAATCTATGTCACTGTACTGCACAGTGCATGCTCTGCTTGTTTCTGAGGGGTCTTTTGGCTTTTGGTGGTCGCTTCCCACGAAGGCTTCTCCTCATCATCACTGTCCTTTGAACAAGCCCACAAGCTGCACATGCACCCCAAGTCTTGTGCTATAGAAGCCAGCATTATATTCCAAAAAGAAGCCTTATGATTTCATAGATACCTGGAATCATCCCAATTTTGTCCATTTCAAGGCCGATTCTTTCATTATCCTGAGGCCTATTGCCTTTTGGGATGTTACTTATCTCAAACTACATCCTGCATCCTGTTTTCTCATGAACATCTGAAAACATCTCTTTTGTGACACTAATTCCATATCCTTTTCCTCTCTTACTTTTGAACAAATATTTTCTAAAAGATTTAAAATATAGTTACAAGTGTTAGCACGAATCAGATTCATCTATCACACTGTTGAGCAAGAAATTGGCAGCAAGAGCCATGTAACACACTGGTTAAGGATTGCCCAGACAAAGCAGGGGAGAGTTTTCTCCAAGCCATGCCTCTGCTCCAGAATCATTTGCTGTTGTTTTGGGCCCGTGGGTCCGCCTCGGCGGCGGCGGTGGTCCCCAGCCCGCATTGTTGGAGCCATCGCCCTTCCTCGGCCTTAAGCCGGGGACCTGCGTTGTGGCGGCCAGAATTTTTTTGGCCTAGTTTGATTTTTTTTTTTTTACGGGCCCGGCACCCAACGGAGAGACCCCCGGACTGGTCCTGGGCGAGGTGGTGGCGCCTCACCTACCTCGGTCGTGGCCGGATCGACTGAGCCGCTTATGCTGGGCGGGGCCGGGTTTGCCGCGCTGGGTCTGTTGCTTTTTGTTGAGGCGGGCGGAGTTGGTGGGGTGCCCGCCAGGCCTCCGTGGGCCTTTTTATTTTTCTCTTGCGGCCCTAAGCCACGGCACCGAGAAGCGTTGCGACGAAGGCGCGAGCGGGATGCCGGTGGGTCTGTCGTGGGGGGGTAGTGAGGCGCGTACCTCGGCCGCCCTCCCCCCCCGGGCCCCTGGCCCCGCGGCCCCCGTGGCTAGCACGAGTCGTTTCGAACGCGCCTCCGTGTGCCTTTTTTGTCGTACCGTCCCCCGGCTTTTTTTTCCAGAAGGGAAAGCCGACCACCACGAGGCCGGGTGAAAGCCGGTGGCCCCTGGCGCCAGGTCGGTGGCACTTTTTCTCGCACACTCGGCCGGGTTCCCCAAACCGGAAGGCGGGGGGGGGCCGCTGAGTCCCCCCCGCAGCCTGGCGGGGGCTAGTCCAGTCCCGCCGTTGCCTAGCCAAAAGGGGAGCCGTTTTTGGCTGTGGGCGGGTGGCGGCGCCCCCCGCGCTCCTCTGCTGCCGCGAGCGATCCGATCCGCAGGTGGGCTGGGCGGCCATCGCCGTTGTCCCAGGAGCGTGGCCGTGGGGCCCTTGTCGCCGTCAGCGCGGCTCCTTCCGAGCTGTGTGATGGCTGCGTGGCCCCGCGAGTCTTCAGGTGTCCTTAAAAAACCACGCGAGGTGCCGGTCCCGGTCCCTGTCCCGGTAGTGCCCATGTGGGTGCCGGCCATGAGCACCGCCAGGCAGCGGTGCGGCTGGAGCTGAGCCGCGAGAAGGAAGAGAGACGAGAGAGAAAAAAGAGAGAGGGCGAAAGTGCCTCAACTTGATGGCGCACGGACGTGGGTGGAACAGAGCCCGGTCCACGCGCTCCGTTGCCGTTCTGCTGCCTGCTGCAGAGCGAGCCGCCCCGGCTGAAAAGGGGCCTTGGTGTTCGGGCCGCGCCCGCCTCGTCAGGTAGCTGCCTCCTCTAGCACATCCAGTGCTTTCCGCACGGCCCGGTGGGGGGACGCGCCGGGACAGGGTTTGCTCCCTGTGAGCAGGGCCCTGCTCGGCCCAACCTCGCCGTTGGCTGGTCGCTCGCCCGCGACCTTTCGGTGGGCGGGTTTTTCTCGGCTTGGGTGGGGGGGCGGCTCAGCCCCGGCTGAGCCCTGTTCCGTGCACTGCGTGCATCATTTCGAGTGCAAGGCCGAGTCTTGAACCGGGGCGTGGGCCCCAGGACAAAAAAGCGCCAGAGAGAGAGAGAGAGAGAGAGAGAGAGAGAGACGAAGCCTCGCGCTTTATCCGAGTGGTGAAAAGCCGTGCAGCGGTCCCGGCTCCTTGCCCGCGGCGTCGCGGGAAGGGCAGGCCGCTGGGGTTGGCCGTCGCCGAGGGGCGTCTCCCGCTCGTGGCGCCGTTCAACACCCCAGGCCCCGCCGGGCCGCGATGCGGCCGGCTGCCGCCCCTGCCGCTGGCGCCTGTCACCGCCACGCCGCTGCTGTGTCTTCGTCCGCGATGCCGCTCCCGCGGATCAGAGCGGCAAAAGGAGCCCGGGGGGGTCCGGGTTTGGCGTGGGGCGAGTTTGCCAGCAGGCCGGGCGCATCTGGGTGCTCCGTACAAGCGCTCGCGCGACGCTTCACAGTGCCGCCATAGGTGGCGGCTACCTGGTTGATCCTGCCAGTAGCATATGCTTGTCTCAAAGCTTAAGCCATGCATGTCTAAGTACACACGGGAGGTACAGTGAAACTGTGAATGGCTCATTAAATCAGTTATGGTTCCTTTTGTCGCTCCTCTCCCGCTCCTTGCATAACTGTGGTAATTCTAGAGCTAATACATGCCGATGAGCGCCGACCTCCGGGGATGCGTGTATTTATCAGACCAAAACCAACCCGGGCCCGCCCGGCAGCTTTGGTGACTCCAGATAACCTCGAGCCGATCGCACGCCCCCGTGGCGGCGACGACCCATTTGAATGTCTGCCCTATCAACTTTCGATGGTAATATCTGTGCCTACCATGGTGACCACGGGTGACGGGGAATCAGGGTTCGATTCTGAAGAGGGAGCCTGAGAAACGGCTACCACATCCAAGGAAGGCAGCAGGCGCGCAAATTACCCACTCCCGACCCGGGGAGGTAGTGACGAAAAATAACAATACAGGACTCTTTCGAGGCCCTGTAATTGGAATGAGCGCACTTTAAATCCTTGAGCGAGGATCCATTGGAGGGCAAGTCTGATGCCAGCAGCCGCGGTAATTCCAGCTCCAATAGCGTATCTTAAAGCTGCTGCAGTTAAAAAGCTCATAGTTGGATCTTGGGCTCGAGCTGGCAGTCTGCTGGGAGGCGAGCCACCGCTTGTCCCAGCCCCTGCCTCTCGGCGCCCCCTCGATGCTCTTAGCTGAGTGTCCCATGGGGCCCGAAGCGTTTACTTTGAGAAAATTAGAGTGTTCAAAGCAGGCCGGCCGCTGGCATACTGCAGCTAGGAATAATGGAATAGGACTCCGGCTAGATTTTGTTGATTTTCGGAAACGGGACCATGATTAAGAGGGATGGCCGGGGGCATTGGTATTGTGCCGCTAGAGGTGAAATTCTTGGACCGGCGCAAGACGGCCTAGAGCGAAAGCATTTGCCAAGAATGTTTTCATTAATCAAGAACGAAAGTCGGAGGTTCAAAGACGATCAGATACCGTCGTAGTTCCGACCATAAACGATGCCGACTGGTGATCCGGTGGCATTATTCCCATGACCCGCCAGGCAGCTCCCAGGAAACCCAAGACTTTGGGTTCCGGGGGGAGTATGGTTGCAAAGCTGAAACTTAAAGGAATTGACGGAAGGGCACCACCAGGAGTGGAGCCTGCGGCTTAATTTGACTCAACACGGGAAACCTCACCCGGCCCACACACGGACAGGATTGACAGATTGAGAGCTCTTTCTTGATTCCGTGGGTGGTGGTGCATGGCCATTCTTAGTTGGTGGAGCGATTTGTCTGGTTAATTCCAATAAGGAACAAGACTCTGGCATGCTAACTAATTACGTGACCCCCGAGCGGTCGGCGTCCAACTTCTTAGAGGGACAAGTGGCGTTCAGCCACCCGAGATTGAGCAATACCAGGTCTGTGATGCCCTTAGATGTCCGGGGCCGCACGTGCACTACACTGACTGGCTCAGCTTGTGCCTACCCTCCGCCGGCAGGTGCGGGTAACCCGTTGAACCCCATTGGTGATGGGGATCGGGGATTGCAATTCTTCCCCGTGAACGAGGAATTCCCAGTAAGTGCAGGTCATAAGCTCGCATTGATTAAGTCCCTGCCCTTTGTACACACCGCCCGTTGCTACTACCGATTGGATGGTTTAGTGAGGTCCTCGGATCGGCCCCTACGGGGTTGGCCACGGCCCTGCTGGAGTGTCGAGAAGATGGTCGAACTTCACAATCTAGAGGAAGTTAAAGTCGTAACAAGGTTTCCGTAGGTAAACCTGCGGAAGCATCATTACCGGTGGGGCTCGGCGCCCGCCGCGTCATGCCAGGCTGTCTGGCAGGCCGCACGCGCGCGGCGTCACTCACACGCCCGCTTCGTTCGCACACTCGGCCCCCGGCTGCTGACCCCCGTCGGCACCGGGGGCCACACACCCTTCCCCTTCGCCGCACGCCATCAGCCCCAGAGAGAGAGAGAGACCGGAGGCGCGCGGTACCTCCGGGCGCGGGGGGTCGGAAGGCGGAGAGGGGGAAAAAGCCACTTGGCGCAGCGAAGCGCACCACATGCGCCCGCCACCGTGCATGCAGGCGGGACTCTCCCTGCGCTACACCGCGCGTCGTGGCCCGACGCTCCAGCGCCATCCATTTTCAGGGCTAGTTGATTCGACAGGTGAATTGTTACACACTCCTTAGCGGATTCCAGCTTCCATGGCCACCGTCCTGCTGTCTAGATCAACCAACACCTTTTCTGTGCTCTGACGAGCGTCAGCATCGGGCGCCTTAACCTGGCGTTCGGTTCATCCCGCAGCACCAGTTCTGCCTACCAAAAGTGGCCCACTGAGCATTCGCATTCCACGGCGCGGCTCCACGCCAGCAAGCCGGCCCCCTTACCCATTGAAAGTTTGAGAATAGGTTGAGATCGTTTCGGCCCCAAGACCTCTAATCATTCGCTTCACCAGGTAAAACTGCCCATTGCCGAGTCCCAGCTATCCTGAGGGAAACTTCGGAGGGAACCAGCTACTAGATGGTTCGATTAGTCTTTCGCCCCTAGACCCGGGTCGGACGACCGATTTGCACATCAGGAGCGCTACGGACCTCCACCAGAGTTTCCTCTGGCTTCGCCCTGCCCAAGCATAGTTCACCATCTTTCAGGTCCTAGCACGGACGCTCACGCTCCACCTCCCCGTCCCCGCGAGGGGTCGGCGGGCGAGACGGGCCGGTGGTGTGCCCGGGGCTGCCAGGCACGACACACGCCCCGGGATCCCACCTCAGCCGGTGCGCGCCGGCCCTCACCTTCATTGCGCTGTGGGCTTTCGACGATGGCCCCTGACTCGCGCATGTGCTAGACTCCTTGGTCCGTGTTTCAAGATGGGTCAGGTGGGTAGCCGACATCGCCGTGGACCCTGGGCGCCGGTGCGCGGCCCGTCAAGCCCAGCCCTGGGGCACCACATGGTTGGGGCACACTGAGGACAGTCCGCCCCAGTTTACAGCAGCGCTGGGGGCCGGCGGGCCCGGCCCCTGCGCCCCCGCATGAAATGCTGCGCTGCGGGGATGCCGCCCCCGCCCCCCCCCACCCCGGGAGGGGGAGTGGGGGGGAAAGTGACACCCCCCGCCGAGGTGCTTCCGAAGGGGGGGGAGGAGGGCGCGGCGGCGGTCCTCTCCCTTGGCCCAGGGATTCAGCGAGACCTGCTGCCTGGGGGCTGTAACACCCGCAGCCGCTCGCGCGGCGTCAGGCCACCTGCCTGTCGGAGGCCTTCCCAGCCAACCCGGAGCTGGTCGCGGTGCACCGCCGTGGAGGAAATGCACCCGGCCAGGGCTGGCCGCCAGCGCGGGTTTGAGGAGAAAAGGCCGTCAGGGGGAGGGGAGGCGCCAGACGCGCCGGACGCGGCGCTGCGTGTGCCAGAGACCGCGGTGGTGGGCCGAGGAGAGAGAGCGCGGGCGGGCCCCAGTGGCCGCGATGCCGCTACCGAGGAAGGGCAGAGAGCGTGCGCTCTCTGCCAGCATCGCCCATTACGACAAGGCGAGTGGGTCAGCCCCAACGGCCGGCTGCGCGCCGCAGCCTCTCCGCCAAAGCCGGGCCGCAAAAAAGGGGGGGGGAGGGCGCCCCTCCCCGGCACAGCATGGTTAACCCCCTCAGTGCACGGTGGGACGACGACGGCGACGGAGGAGCGTGGCCGGTGATACGGGACAAGCACTGCAGCCGATCGGCGGGAGTAACTGCTCCCCACCCCTCAGTGGCGCCCTGCACGGCCACCGCCCAGCACGCCTGCCGCCGCCACTGCCGGCACCGCCGCCGCCATGGCGGGCTGTGCCGAGCCGCCCAAGTTTTTAAACAGCCGCCCGGCCCCGCCGGCCCCTTTCGGCAAACCCGCAGCGTTTGACGACGCCGAGGGAAAAAACCTGGGGGGACCGCCAAGGCGCAGAGTGCTAGGTACCTGGCCCTGGGGCGAGGGAAATAACCTGCATGGCCCCGCTGGGGTGCCTCCCCCGCTGCTGCTCTCGGGGGAGCACCCTCTGGCGGAGGCACGCCCGACAGCTGCCACCACCGCCACATGCTTCTCAGGGCCTGGGGTTTGCCTCAGTAGCCCGGTGCTGCACGCCTGATAGGACCGCCATGGCTCGGGCTGCCCCGCTGGCGCGGGTAACGCGGGCCAGACCCCCGAGCACACCTCGGATGCGCATGTGCACGCGCGCCACCAAGCGCGGCCAGGAATGCCCAGAGGCCTCAGTCCTTGGAGTCCCTCTGCCGCGCGCGAGAGGGGGGCTGCTTGGCCCAAAGATGGGGAACTCTGCCGGCCAGCAAAGGCCCTGGTCCCTGGTGCGGGAAGGGCCGGAGGAGCCGCCTGCTCTGAGCCCCGAAGGTGCCCCCGCCACCCGGCTTCCTCGCCCTTTCCACTTCAGCCGCTGACGGGTGCCACAGCCGGCCGGCCGGCCGTCGCTCGACGGGCAAAGCAGCGACGGAAGGGTAGGGCGCGCCTCCGGGAGGGGCCGTGGCAAGCACCCCTCCCTCCCGGCATCCCGGTAGCTTTCTCGCACGCACGCCGAGGAGAGCCAAGCACAGGAGAACTCGGGCCGCGCCAGGGTGCCCACACGCAGCACACCGGCGACCGGCGTTAAGCGGCGCCGGCCTCAGCGGCGAGAGGCTCAGGGGCCCGTGGCCACGGCCCCACCCTCCAACGGGGACGGACCTGCGGCAGACCAGCACAAGGCCGGGGTGGGAGGGGTGATGTGGGGAGCGGGGGGGGCAAGCCGCCACGACGGCGGCGAGCACACCTCGCTTCGAGGCCTGGCCGCGACGCGCGGTGTAGCGCGGGGAGAGGTGCCCGCACGCACGGTGGCGGGCGCGTGTGGCACGTCGCCACACTGAGCGGCTTTTCCCCCCTCTCCCCTTTCTGACCCCCCG